>NW_004949108.1:7029439-7054520 GCF_000317375.1 Microtus ochrogaster | reverse complement strand
CACATCTGGGCACCTCTGTCACCTCATCCAAGTCTCACCATCTCCAAATCCCTGACAATACACTAAACTTTGCAAAGTTCAAATAACCTTCCTCATGTCCTGCATCCGAACTGGATCCTAAGAATCACAGAGTAATTTTCATTTTTTTTTCCCTCCAGGTATTGTAGTTTATTCCCATGTCCATTCTCAGTTAGAGAACTAAGAAACCTGCTATACAATATATGAGACATGGAACAAAATCCCGGGTGCTATCCCTCTCCACAAGTAGCCCTGATCCAGATTATGTCTTTTGCAGCTCCTACTCTATGTAGGTGATGGTCAGTATCTTGGAATTAGAGGTCCATCTCTGGGACTGCATGAAGAGTTGGAGAAACCTCAATAGCTTTGGACTGAAGTAGGCCTAGATGTTTTTTACTAGGAATTCTGAGAGTCGGCTCCACAGACATTTCGCCTCAGAAAACCTTATCTAGTGACAGAAACACCAGTGAACACCGCATAGATGTCAAGCTGGGTGCCAATTCCAATGCGGGAGCAATGGGTACACAGAAGTTTGCATTTATTTTGGACCTGGGAGAAGCCAGGGTAGCTTTTCCAGGCTGTAGCTATAATTGCTGGTAATGACCTTATCTTTCTTGTCTTGACCATGTATTACTCCGGGACAAAGGGTTACTGAGTTGGGGTGGAAAACATTGGACTGAGGTCCTGACACAGTTAGCAGTCTCATCTGCCAGTGGTACTGAATTTGCTAACAGAAAAACCAATGTGTTCTCTTTCTTGCTCTCAGCTTCTTTACTTTCCCATCTCCCTTTGCTTAACATATTGTAACCTGGAATTGGCTGTCTGCATCCCAGGAGAAGTCTTGTAGAAAGGATACAAAGGACCTCCTTTTCCCCAGATCCCCAGATCGCAAGGCTCTATAGAATTTATTCTCCGTGAACTTTTTGAGAATGATATTTGATTCTGTAAACTAAAACTTCCTTGGAATAATTTCCCTTGCCTGATAATAATTCAATAATTGTAATACATTTTGTTTATTTTGTGTGTATTATGTTAAATGTTTTTGTGTTTGTGTGTATGTTCTTCTTCTACCTTGTGAGTTCCAGGGACCAAATCCAGGGTCATCAGGCTTGGTGCCAAGTGCCCTTACCCACAGAAAAAAGAACTCAGCCATACAAACACTATTTTTTTTATAAATATTTTGAAGAGTTGAAAATAAATTGTTAGTCTCTAACATCTTCTGAAATCAGTGGAGAGCTATTCCATATATAAGCCAAATTAACTAAATAGATAGGATCCAATAATTTCTGGAAATGAATAATAGTTTAAAAGCTTTTAAAACAAGTTAAATAAATAAAAAAAACCCCCACACTTTCTAAGCTAAGCTACATATTATCTGTAGGCACATCACATCAATAGCTCCATTGATTATATTTATAGCCTCAGCAGAGGCATAGAGTTTTCATTGAATAGAAGACGTGTGAATCTCAGAGATAGAGAATGATTTTTTTCCCATTATGAAAACTCCTCAAATAAAGGGAAGCTGAAGCGAAAGCTGCTGGCACCTATAAAAATGTCTAGGATAAATGTCCATAGCCATGCTCCCTCAAATAGAACAAATATCTTTGACCCCCAAAGAAAAGACATGAAAATGTAATATACTTATTTGTGTGTGTGTGTGTGTCGTATTGTGAGACAAAGCCTCAGTTTTATTGTTCAACCTTCTTTTAGAACTCATCTCTGTGATAATTTTTGACTGCTGTGGTTTACCATGTAGCATATAGCCCCAGCATAGCCAGTCACAGATGCTATGCCTGTGTCAACCCGAAGTTCAGTGAAAAACAGATTGTTTTAGCCAAACATCCAGACTAACTGCTGTTCTACTATCTGTGCATCAAACCTGGTGGCTGTAAATGTACATTTGATTTCTTTTTAATGCTTATTTTCTGAATTTGTGTTTTGAATATACATTTTTAAAACAGTTTATTTTGTCAAGCTGGGCCTACTCATTGTCATTTTAATGAGTTGTTCAATCTTGGCGGAACTCCTCAGGGTTTGGGAGCCTGCCATGGTTCCAAAGCTGTCTGGACATCTATCAATCAAGATTCTGAATTTTTTAAAATTTTATTTTATTTTTTAATTGAAAATAGATTCTCACCTTATACAATGTATCCTGATGACAGTTTCTTCTCCTTCTACTCCTCCCAGCTTCTACCCATTTCCCCTCTCCTATCACATCTACTCTCCTTTGTTTCCCTGTCAGAAGAACAGTCCTTCAAGACACAACCAGAGATGACAAAGGAAGGTACAGCAAAACTAGGAAAAGGTCTTCAAACTGAGGGCAGACGAGGGAACCCAAAAGAAGGAAAAGAGTCCTAAGAGCAAGCCAAAGAGTCAGAGAAATACCTGCTGCCACTGTTAGGAGTCCCTCAGAAACACCAAGCTAACAGCCACAACATATACACAAAGGGCCTGGTGTAGACCCAGGCAGGTTCTGTGCTTGCAACCTTGGCCTCTGTGATCATATATAACATGACCTAGGATTTACAATCTCACTTCATCTGCATTCACTAAGGACTCATGACAATGGATCCTATTGTTCTACCATTTGTATATCCGATCTTCCATTCAGCTTCTGATATGAGAACATTTCATGGTACCTTGGAGCTCGGTGGAGCCTTTTCTGTTTCTGGGTGCTAAATTCTGGATGTTAAGGTCTCAAAAAATTTTTCAGTGGTCAGAAAGTCATCCTGAGCCAGTGACTTTTGCAATCTTATCTCACGGATTCTAAGAAAAAATATAGACTGCAGAGGGTGAGTTAGAGAAAAATGTATTATATGGTCACAGGTGGAAGCTTAAGAGGAAAGGACATAGCTCATGTATAGCAGGAGGGGCCCCCGAGAATGGGTACCATTGAGCTATTCTGAAGGCTTCTTGAAGGACTTGTAGAATCTGGGATGAGGTACAGGGAGGGGATTATGGAGTCAACCCAGTTGGTCTAATCATGAAGATTCCAGGTGTCTCCTTTCAATTCTAGTCATGTCCACAAGGGTAAGTGATCACAGGGAAGCAGTATCCAGCCTTCTCTCTGGAGCTCCTTCCCCTGACAACTCCATTCATTGAAACACTGCTTTGGGGTCTTCCTGGCTCATTTCTCTCTTCCCTCATTACTTCCACATGTGCCTTCTTTGCCTTTTCCTGTAACTTTCCTCTTCCTTGGGTCTTTATCTTTGATTTTAACTTGATCAGTCCTCAGAGAAATAGACCATGCCCATGCTTGCTTGGCTCAGGCAAGAAGGTAAAGGCAGCTTTCTGGAACTGCACCTGACACAGCCATCTTTGGTAAAAGACCAGAATCTCTAGAAAGCCTATGCCCCTTTGGACTCAACAGTCCTAGATTAAACTCTCCCCTAGCTGGAGCCTAATGCTCTCTCAAAGGGCAGCAACTAGGGCTATTACTTTGCTAGCATGTTAGGGCTAGAATACACAGTAGCATCACGTCACCCAAGAACTGCAATTCTGATTCTATTGGGAAGGACTTAAAGAATCTGCGATCACTGGTACCAGATGCTGTCTTGAACCAAAGGTGAATGGAGTATTTGTTCTGCTTTACAAAACAAGTGTGTGCACATTGGGTGACTGGTGTGGGACAATTGTCTGTATTCTATCAATTATGCTTTAAATAAACACGGATTGGCCAGTAGCCAGGCAGGAAGTATAGGCAGGACAACCAGACAGGAAGTAGAGGTAGGTCAATGAGAATAGGAGAATTCTGGAAAGGAGGAAGCCCATTCCTTCCTAGTCCTGTTCCAACCACAGAAGAAGGAAGATGTGATTACCCTGCTGTAAAAGGTACCGAGCCATGTGGCTAACATAGATAAGAATAATGGGTTAATATAAGTTATAAGAGTTAGTAAGAAGCCTGAGCTAATGGGCCAATCAGTTTATAACTAATGTAGACTTCTGTGTGATTCTTTGGGACCTAATGACTGTGGGAACCGGGCAGGACAGAAACTCAGACAACAGGTGACTGTGTACACATGTATGTGTGCCTGGATATGTACGAGCAGAATTCTGTGTGGGAGTTACAGGAATAGTGTGCGCACTAACACTCAAGTGTGAGGATTATTTCGTGTTTGGGGGAAAGTATCATATACATTGCTGAATACTGTCAGCATTTAATGGACATTCGCAGAATGAACAGATTATTCCATTTATCCAATACCATAAATATTTATGAAAGAATTTAATGATAATTGGAAGCCTCGTAACTGATGATGATATAAACAAGGGCAAACCCCCTCTAAAACAATTTTGAGAAGAGGGTGTGTCTCAGTCTCTGCACAGAGACTGTCAGCATGATGGATGCTTCTCTGAACAAATCATAATTTACCTTTTCTCTTTTCCCCTTTGCCCATACTCCCTTCTCCCTGCTCAGTACTCACAGATGTGGCTGTTGCGTGGACCCCGTGCACATTCTATGCAAGGACCAACCCTTCTGCTCTCCAGTACTCTGTGAACGTCATTGTCTTAAACAACCACTGATGTTTTGTTAAGGGATGGGGATAAAAGTAAAGAGAATTTCAGCCGGGTGGTAGTGGCGCACGCCTTTAATCCCAGCACTTGGGAGGCAGAGGCAGGCGGATCTCTGTGAGTTCGAGACCAGCCTGGTCTACAGAACCTAGTTCCAGGACAGGCTCCAAAACTACAGAGAAACCCTGTCTCGAAAAACCAAAAAAAAAAAAAAAAAAAGTAAAGAGAATTTCAAAGTTGCAAATAGACCTTTAACAGTAAATGCTAAGTAGACAGTTTTCAGAAAGGTCAGCAGATGTAATGAGCCACACTAAATACAGGGGTCTCCATATGGATAACTGCTTCAGTGAGATGCCCATTCCCTTAATCCTTTACAGTTTGGGTTTCAGGTTTCCACCAGGAAAACCTCATGTCCACCTATAGGGGCTGGTTTCTTCCCTAAGTGTGTCTATCCTGTTGAACCTGGGCCCCAAGCAGCTGTAAATGGCCTTACATCTATGAGTATGATGGAATACAAAATCCTAAACTATAAATTTTGGTAGTGTGGGTGACTTTTTTTTTCATTGAGAACCTTATTGAGCAATTCTTTTTTTTTTTTTTCTGACAGGGTCTCACTATGTAGCTCTGACTGTTCTTGAAGTTACTGTAGACCAGGCTGGCCTTGAACTTACAGAGATCCACCTGCCTCTGCTTCCGGGGTGCTGTGATTGAATGGTTCTAGACAGAGACTTTGTAGTTGTCACAATATCAAAAGTTCAATGGGCATGGGACCCATGATTCCTTTCCTACTGCAGAGCGAAGATCTAGGAAGGCTTGTGCACCTGAAGATGAGTGGCTCCTCCTGTCTTTCTATCTGTGTAACACAATAACCAAATCCTCACTTGCTGTTTGGTCCTTAGCAGACCAAGCTTGAACCAAGCCCCCTTCCCACATGTAATACCATCATTCTTAAGACAAGTAGTGATTCTCAGAGTACAGCACAGCTTAAAAAGATGCATTAGGGATGTACTTTAGACCATCCAAAAATATAGGTTTGCAAGGATTGTTCTTGTGCTCAAGGCCAGGATAGCGCTTACATCATGAGAAGATTTCCTTTCTTTAATTAATCCTTTTCCTGTCATGCATTGACTCACAACAAGAGATCCATTAAACACACAGAACAGGACTTATATTAATGCCATTCAAGATAGCAATTGTTTATCCTCAATTGTCCCTGCTAGCTATGCTTTTAATTTATAGCTTTGCCTTTGGCCAGAACACAGTCTTAGGCCTTCCTTCTTCTGTAGATTCTGTGAGCAGAAGGGAAGATCTTTAAAGAGACATTTCTCCTTCAACAGGGGACCCTGGGGAAGAGAAACTGTTTTCTTTTCTATGTCAGTTGCTTTCCTTCTTGCTATAAGGAGATATCTGACAGGTGCCACTGAGGGGAAGGAAGGGGTTATTTGGCTTCGAGTTCAAAGGAACTGTCCCATCATTGAGAGAAAGACATAGTGGCAGAAATGGGGGAGACTTGCATCCCTTGTCATGAATCAGAAAGTAGAAAGTGGAGCTGTGCAGTAAAACTTCAAGGCCCCTCAGAATGACCTGTGTCCTCCAGCAAGGCTCTGCCTTCCCGAATCTCCACAGCCTTCCCAAACAAAGCCACCAGCTGGGACCAAGTATTCAAACTGACTAACCTATGGAGGACATTTCACATTTAAACTGTGATTCCACAATATTAAAATTATTCTTAAACCCTGAAATAGTTAATAGTTATATAGGGAACATTTATAGATCTCCGTACCTTTAAAAAACAAAACCACTTTAGAGTAAAAAAAGTGAATTCAAACACATTGTCTCATTCAGCGAATTATCTGATACCTGCCTAGCAATTGCAAGTCCTCCTGCCACTCCAAGGAAGGATTCCTGTGAGGCCATTAGAGGGTGTCCCAGAGGAGGAATGTTGGAGAGGAAACTGCCTTTCTCATCCTTTTTGAGAATGGCCATGTAATTTCTCAAGTTCTCTGTCCCTTTATTGGCAGTTTTGACATGACCTTATGGCTGTACCTCTCAATTATCTTGGATCCATGTGCTGTTAAGATGCTAATAAGGGAGGGGAAAATCATTGCTTGAAGAAATGACCTCCTGCAGTCTGCGGTCTAGTGGTCTGTGTGCTCTTCTTCGGAGCTGTATGTAAGAGTGAGGGGAGCTAACTTCCCTTATTTTCTTTCTTAGAAGGTCACTGGTTAGGTACATGAAAGCATGCATCTCCCTCTTTAATACAATTTTAAAATCATTTAAAAAGATTCAAGTGATCTAGGAGCTATAGGCCCATTATGTAAAATAGCATTAATGGGGGCTCAGTAGGAAGAGGGCTAAGGCAAAGCAGACACCTAGGGAGCAGAAGCAGGGAAGCTTTATGAGGTTAATAAATTTCACACCTTTATACATTTAATAAAAGGCTTGTGTCTAAATTATGAGAATGCTCTTGAGCGCGAGGCATGGGTTTTTGAAACCTTTCATGTCTAAGGATATTTAAACGGTAGAATAATAATTCGACTGGAACTTCTTGGAGTGGGTAGGTAGTAAAAATGACAGGGGATCTTCAGAGATGTTTTCATTGGCCCATTCATCACCTGAAGCTCCAATACAGTCAGGATTTACTGAAAGAATAACACACTCCCATATATTCGGTGCTGGAGTGTGATAATGTTGAGTGTTCTCTGAAACTATCTATTCCATGACATATGCTTCCCTGGGACGGCAACCGGTATGGCTGGTGGTGCGCTGTATGGATCCGGTTTCCGGCTATTCCTTTCTGTAGGCAATGGCTTCTTCATTTCCTTATTTTCTGCTCTAGTTTGTGAATTAGCTATCACTTTGACTCACGGTTACGTGGGATTTTCTGAGGTTAAAGGAGACTCCAGCGCAGCTGCCCGTGAGACAACAAAAGCAGACGCCTTCCCTTGAGCAGCGTGTACCCAAACAACATTCCCATGTCAAAATTAGCTAATTAATTAAACAAACCATCCCATAGCAAAAGACTATCTATCCAATTTAAATTAAAAAACAACAACAGTGAAAGCAGCAACAAGGAGAAAACAAAGCAAAACAACACATGGGTTTGAGTCTTGGCTCTGTCATTTATTCTGTATCTTTGGCAAGCTGTAGTCTCTTCCCCGATTCCCACAGTCTTCAGGAGAAAATAAGGCAAATTGTTTTACAGCAGCGTTTTTGAAAATAATTAGGGGGATGAATTAGCAAGTTCTGTATGAGCTATAAATCACTATACAATTGCTAATTATAATCATAATTTGTTAACTCATGCAATATTAATCAGAGCCTTTATGGGCATCACACATTGTGTAAAGCCCTTGTCAACCTACAAAGGCAAGTTGAGGCACCCAAGGTGAGGGGACAAAGAGCTGATTTGAACCCAAGTGAGGCTGGTCATTGGGAGTCATCACAAATTGCAGTTGCTTAGAATAAATGCTTGAAGGAGATCTGACTTACAATGAGGGGACAAGAAAGGAGTAGCAATAGACTTTTGGTTGCAGTCACCTTGCTAGAAAAGAAAACATTCTTGGATGTTGATAATTTGTATTTCACATTTGGTTATAGATGCCAAGAAAGAATTGTGATAAACAAGAGCAAGGTATTCTTTAGCTATTTATTATGCTGACGTTAGTATGCCTACAGAGAACTAAGCTCGAGCAGTTAAAAGTTAAAATTAACCAGGTCCTGAAATTGAAATGTAGCAAGTATGCCAGTTATCCCACAGCCCGTGTCTGCCAGGCTCCATAAGGACTGGCAGACCCTCTTTTTTGTATTTATGTTTTCATGCTCTATTGAAATAGCAAGATAGACAAGCTGCTCAAGAACTACAATCAACGATAATACCAGTGGTTGACATCCACAGGGCACTGTGTGCACAACCATGGACAAAGCATGACTTACCAGAACTAAAGGGGGATAATATATAATAGACACTTTGAAGAAACTAATAAAAAATACACTGGACCTCACGGGATTCAGGAGATGCTATTGTAAGCTCCAGGAAATTCATAACACACAGCAGCTGTAAAGCCCACGTTCCTTTCTCCTAGGACAGTGGTTCTCAACCATTGAGTTGCAACCTCTTTGGGAATGAGCAACCCTTCACAGGGTTCCTGTATCAGATATTCCGCATTTCAGGTATTTACACTATTATTCATAACAGTAGCAAAAATCAGTTATTAAGTAGCAGCAAAAGTAATTTTATGTTAGGGGTCACCACAACATGAGGAACCGTACTAAGAGGTTGCAGCATTAGGAGGGTTGAGAACCACTGTCCTAGGAGACATATCTGCCTTGGATGCAGACTCTGAAAACCTATAGCAGTGGTTACTCACATCCACTTCAGAGGTCCATGCATGGCTGCATCTAGGTCTTTCTGAACATGGCAACAACTTCCTCTTGATTTCTCAGGCAGCATCTAGCTGGCAGATATGTAGGCACCAACAAAACACAGAAGCAAATATGGCCACAATGGAGCTGTGGAACTTCCAGCAGAAGAGAGGTTATAAGGCCTTCTTAAAAATAATTTCTCATTTAATATTCTTCTGAAATGAACTACATAAAAGCCATGGAGGCTGGAATCTGGGTGAGATGCTCGGGAGAAGGAGACTGGATCAGAGAAATAAGTTGCATTCAGAGGAAGGTGTTGTTTATTGCCATAGCAAACTGAGTTGGGTATTATTAATGCCTGTGACTGGGGTTGGTGGCCCATTACTCTGGTCACTCAGGAAACAGAGACAAAAGTGTCAGCGAGTCACCGGCTTGACTGTGTTATGGATTCCAGTACAGTTAGTGTTATGAAGAGCGGGACCCTTTCGGAATAAACGATAAACAAACAACAAAAACTAAATGCAAAGTTGGTGTCTTAGACATCTAGAAATACAGGTACAGAGATGAATTCCAATAGATTCATATGCTCTTCGCCATCGTGTGGCCATATACAATACGAGGGCACTGACTGAACTCGTCTTTGTGATGTTTACGATGTTCTGCTGGGGATGTATTTGCCTAAATGCCTACGCTTACCGCAGGGATGGGCATCTCAGGGTCAGAACCATCTTCCGTAATGGCAGAGAAAGCAACAATCAGGTAGGCACAGAAGACTGAGGTGAACTTTGTGGTATGTTCAGTGATGCTCAAGTCTAGCTTAAGTTGTGGCTTGTTACTTAAAGGAGTGTATTTTCTATATCAGAGAGGAATTTGTCACAGGCTTTTTTTGAGTAGAATGTGGCAAATTTAAATTTTAAACGTCGACTAATGATCCCTGAGCACAATGAAGAAGTAGTACTGAAAGCTGGAGACATGTTAGCAGGAGTACCAGAGGATGCATAAGGAATGATGGACGACTTAACAGCCTTCCCTCTTCACATTTACATAACGGAATAGCCAGAAGGTAGAGGGTAGGAACTGATTTAAAGGGTAATGGATTTCTGTTTCTGAACACTGGGAGATTCACTTTCAGTTTGGAGAATTTTGCTGGTCCTGGGTTTTTCACGTATTTTATGAATTTTAAACATCACTGTCATGCACAGTATTGACAAAATGAATGTCAAGGTTGTTATTACTGAAGAGTTGAACCTCTTTCTCCCGTTCACTTCTACATCCATGCAGTCTTCCCCTTCTGTATTTCCTTCAGCACAAAGACTGGCTTTCTTGAGTAGATGAGAAGGCAAGTTGGTGTGTGCGCTGTGGTTTTATGATTTGGCACAGGTGTTTTCTCTCCCATACCAGTCACACGGGGCAGTTCTCATTCAGACATGTGTTCTTGCAGGGCTTTTCTCATATGTACTGGCTGCTCTTTATTCATACATGGTGTGCAAGTGTTCGAGATTTGAAGAAAAGTATCAGCATGTTTCTGGTTCGCTCATTCAGATATGGTGAATGATTAACAAGTTATATGTACTTATCATTATTTTATTTGGCATCATACATATTGATGATTTTATGTGTCACTAAGAAATAAACAATATTTTACTTACTTTTGAATGGCTAATTCTTGAATAGCCTACAGTGTGAGAACATATGCTTGTCAGTCTCTCTGACAGCCAGCCACCTCAGGGTAGATGTGGGCTTGCCCGTGCATGTGCTGGGAGAACTGTGTGTGTAAGCACTGATTGGGTGGATCTGTGGTATGTGCAAATAAATAAGCAAAATATTTCCCATCTTGGTACACTCCCTGATAACACCCCTTCTCTCTCTGTCATAAAAGCAAGTCAGTGGCAGTAGCCAGAATGGAAATAGATAGAGTGAAGGGATCTATTATTTCAATTATAAAATATTAAACTTTTATGACCTGCCTGACAGGTGAAATTCAAATTGCACAAGAAACTTAAAACCAAATATGCTTAACATGTTTCCTCACCAAAAATAATGTAAGTACTATACATTTCACAATTGGTTAAAAAAACAAAACAAAACAATTTTCCTGAATCAAATTGGCAAATTTGTCATTCAGTGAAGTACTGAACAAATGATTATTGATGAAGAGTTTGACTTCTACTTTGATGGACAGCCTCAAGGCAAGGCTACAGAGATCTTTGCAGCAGCAATACAAGTCTTACTTAGTTTATTTGCATCACTACAAAATGATGTGAAAATGAATGAAAATACCAAGGACTGGAATTCTATAAATACTTTCTATTCAAGAAGAAACTAGCAACAAAAAGATGTCTACACCAAGTAACAACAGAACTGCCCCCCCCCCGAGTTAAGAAGGCAAAAATCTTTCTAAAAATCTGTAGCAGGCACTTGCTTACCCCTCACTGGTCAGAACTGTGTCAGACAGGGAATCTCTGCTGCATAGAGGTTCTGGGAAACACAACCTGACACATTACATCCTTGGGTGTGGCTCAAATTCTAAAGCTAAGGAAAAAAGAGAAATTGAATCGTGGAAAAGCATCAGGCAGTGTTTCTCTGCCCTCAGCTGAAATTCCTACTCCCTTTTGCTCATTTTTAAACCAAATCACATAAAAAAATTCAACCCCCCCTACAAAAAACTAACTCACTGTAATTCAGGTCTTAAGTTATTTTAAAAGTTATTGCTGCTCACCTTAAATCTGTGTTACTTAGACTCATGAGGAGCTCTAAGTTGTAATATACCAAGCAAATGATTGCAGTGCTGTATTGAGAAAGCCAAGGTAGATACCTGCTCAAGGCCACAAAATGACACCTAAAACCTAGGGAAACCTTCCAGGATTTTGTCCAGTGCCATGTCTGTGCCAAAACCAATCAAATGGACATTGTTTTTCCCTAAACGAATATTCCATTTATCAACTATTTCAAATATTAACTTTATTTGCATTTCTGAAGTAAACTTCCATTGTGGAATTCAGTTTCTTGCTAGACAAACATAATTGTGATGACAATTACCAATGTTTCATATGGCAATGTTTACATATTTTGTCATAGAATTGAGGGTCTGTCTAAGGGGAAGAGGAATTTATAGGGGCTTCTCTTCGCTCCTTGATTATGAAAATTAATAGACAGTATATCAAAATCCATCGCTACAACATGTTCATGGTAAGACTTACAGCTTTCTGGTGCTTTTTGATCCATGGTGGGGGGTGCAGTGCCGCACTGCGTGCTGTAGTGAGAAGATAAAGGGCAGGAGAACCTGTTCCTTGTTTAATCTCTCTGACACAACGATGGTCCTGCGCAGTCACTACCTTTGTCTCTTACCTTTTGGAACTCTCTTCTGCCTTGAGACATTGGACTGGAGTCAGGATCTCAGCTCTGGCTGTACGCTGAGACTACTGCAGAGTATTTTAGATGGCCAAGGATTTGGGTTTCATTGGCTCTCAGTATTGAGGACAGACATCGGCACTTTGGGAGAAGAGTCTCTGGGTAATGCTGGAAGGCAGAGAACAGAAATCCATTAGAGCGCTGATACTGATGCTCAAAGTACGGTTTACTGAAAGCAACATTAGAGTTGTGTCCAGAATTCAGCATCTCAGCTCCTCCGCAGTCTGCTGAATCAGAATCTACATGGACCTCCTCCAGTGCTTTGGGGTACTGTAAAGTTAGAGAGGCACTTCTGGGGTTCTTCCTTATGTCCTTAAGAGCTGATCATAGCAAATTGCCTCCTGGCTGAAAGGTCTTCAGTAACTCCGCATGCAATCTGAATTCTTCAGTAATATCCTTTGAAAGCTCATCTTGGTCTAACCTTGTCTGCTCTGCAACTATTCCTGCTTTGATGATCCTTGCCTTTGGGAACGCCTGTTCTCTGTTTGCATCCTGAATGACTCTCAACTGTTTCTAAATGGTTCAGGCTTCTTTGCCTTCTTAGATCCCGCCCAGAGTTGGGCTTGCCTCTACCACTGCACACCGTAGCCCAAATCTTTATGCTCTGACTTGTGAGTTGCTTGACGCACACTCACAAGTCACCTTTCTATTGGTTTTTCTTCCCTTCTTATGGAGACTGTGAGGCCCTTGAAGACAAACACGACATTCTGATCATCCTCCAATTCAGAGTACATGCTCAATGACTATGGAAGACATACAAAACATGTTTATTATCTGGGCTGGCTGAAGTGAACTGACCATTGACTTGGAGATCAGGTGGAAAATGTCTCATTATGTCAATACTACTAGCTTCTCTTAGTCCTGCTAGTCTCCTCCCAATGGGACTTAAGGTACTTTCCTGCTTTCACAGTTACAGTGGAGAGCTTTTCTCCATGGTTCAGTTTCAACTAGTCGTGTTTCCTGATTATTGAGTCTTTGATTCTCAGGAATTTGCCAGCAATTGTTGACACGTAGGTAGATGTAGTGTTTCTCTCTGTGTCTCTGTCTCCCCACCTCGTGTGTGTGTGTGTGTGTGTGTGTGTGTGTGTGTGTGTGTGTGTGTGTGTGTGTTCTGGCATCCATGTACAATACTGAGCATATGGAGGTCAGACAACACCTTCAATATTAGCCCTCACATTCCATGTTGTTTGGGACAGGATCTCTTGTGCATTGTTATGGATGCCAGGCCAGCAGCCTGATGGATTGATGTCTGAAGCGTCCCCTGTCTGCCTTCCATCTCATCTTTGGAGCACTGGAATGACACATGTGCACTATTGCATCCAGCTTTTCCCGAGTTCTGTGAATGGGCATTAAGGTTTGCAAGCTCACGCCACAAGACGTTAGCCACTGAACTGCCTCTCTAGACCGCTGAAAACGTTTTTCATTTATGTGTTTAGTTAATATGCTTTTGTTCACAGAGCTTGGAATAGAGTAAATATACTATATTAGATTCTGATAGAAATAAGCACTGCCCTGTAGTTCTAAAATTGCATGAAGTTAGGATGAATGAATTTAGAATCATGTAGCTGGATGCACGGGGAGCTTCTTATACAGACTTGGTATTTCCAATATCTTACTTGTTTTTCAATGGAATTGTGACTATTTCTTTTTGTTCATGTTCCTTAAGCAGTACTTTGATCAACTAGAGGGTGTGGGTCTTGAACTGCCCGCATCTCTGATCTCAGCTTCCCAGGTATCTTATAGAACACAATAGGCACTTTTAAAATTTCTCTTTGCCATTTATAGATTGCTATTCTGGTCTGGCTCTTGTAAAAATCCCAGTAAAAGGGCTTATAAGGCAGGAATTCAGTTGGGTTGCTCCAGTTTGCAGCTGATAGGCAGGCTTAGAGACATCTAACATTCTTCCAAGAGCTAGTTTCTATTTCATTTCACTTAGAAACGCCTTGATATACTTAGTCCTACAAACTCCTTGACCCCAGAATGACTGGGGCAGTCAGACTGGGGGGCTCATATCCCTAAACATGCTGTAGTTATAGTAACCATCTTTTTTTCTTAAATTAAATTATTTATTTTATATCCTGGTCCCAGTTTCCCCTCTTCCCTCTCCTCTCATTTCCCCCCTGCCCTTTGCCCATTCCTCTACCCAACCCCCCAAATCATGCCTCCTCTGTTTCTGTTCAGAAAGAGGCAGACCTCCCATGGGTGTCCCCAAAGCATGGTATATCTAGCTGCTGTAGGGCTGAGCTCCTCTCCTAGTTTTAAGGCTGGGCAAGGCAGGCCAGAATGAGGAATAGGTTCCCAAGGGCCAACCAAAGCATTTGGGACAGTTCCTGCTCCCACTGTTAGGAGTTCCCACAAGTAGACCAAGCGACATAACTGTCACATGTATGTAGAGGAGCTAGGTCGGCCCTGTGCAGGCTCCCTGGCTCCTAGAAGCCCAGTTTAGTTGTTTCTGTGGGTTTTCTTGTGATATCTTTGACCCCTTTGGCTCTGACAATCCTTCCTCCCTCTCTTCAGCTCGATTCCCCGAGCTCAGCCTAATGTTTGGCCGTAGGTCTCTGCATCTGTTTCCATCAGTTACTGGATGAAGGCTCTCTGATGACAGTTGGGGTAGTGACCAATCTGATCCAAGGAGATGGACAATTCAGGCTACCTATTTATTCACTACTGCTAGGAGTCTTAGCTAGAGTCACCCTTGTCAATTTCTGGCAGTTTCTCGTGCACCGGGTTTCTTTAAGGCAGTGTCCTTTGTAGACAACAAACTCCCCATGTCTCCTTCCCAGACATAGACTGTGAAGCTTAGTGCGTTGTCACAGCCAACATACAGCATGTAGGGAAGAGCATAGCCCTGGGTGTCGCACCTGGATGGCTTCCATGGTGTTTTCCACAGAGAACCTTGATGCCATGGCCCTTACTCTGTAGTCTTTTAATGGATCTCATATTCTGCAAGGCTTCATCCTGACCATCCTCCAGGTCCACTGAAATAGACTAGAATATTTTTAGAGGACAGAAGGCAGCAGAGAGAATAACCGGCTACTAAGAAACTTGACTGGGTCAGATGGGGTCTTGGGTCATCTTCTGCTAGAGGACTTTTACCTGTAATCTTTCCAGTAGCCAGTAGGGTACCTCGAGGAATACCTTTATGTGTCCTTACTTAGGCCTTGAGGTCTTCAGCACCAAAGAATCTCAGGTAAAATATCCACACTTTGGCTTTCTGTCTGAGATCCTGTCACACACTGGCTCTTCTCACTGAGGGCAACATCAGGCTACACACAGGCCAAGGTCTGAGCTACCAGCTCCTGAGAACGGATAGTGAGGCCCTCTAAAAACAGCACTTTCCGGGCAGGACAGCAGGTCACGTGGAAATGTCAGGCCCTTACAGCGGAGACACTTTCCATTTCCAAAGCTCGTTCACATCTTTTTATCTCACGGATCTTTACAGACATCCTGAGAGATAGACACCATCACCCACATGTTAGACACGATAAAGATCCATGCACACAGAGACAAACGAGCTGCCTCTAACAGGGTGGGAATTACAGCACATCTGAGGTATTGCTCCAGTCTGACATGGTTTCTGCTGTTTCTTATTCTGCATGCACTGACCCTAGCCAGCAGCTGATCCACCCTTGTCATCAAAAGGCAAGATAGCAAAGGTGGAGGTGACCAACACTGCCCAGCTAAGGATGGGATGGCTAGGACTCAAACATGATTCTTTGTAATCTATGAATCTGGCACGGTCCTTAAAGGCTTGAATGGTAAACTGTGTTTCCCAAACATTTTGACACATGCCAGTGTGAATCAGCTTAATACATTTAGGTGAACACACAGACGGACAGACAGAGAGACACACAGATATACACACATACACACAAAGACACACACACACATAGACACACACAGAGACACAAACACACACAGACACACATATAGACACACACACACAAACATACACACACACTCACACACACATACACACAGACACACTCACCAACACACACATAGACACACATGCACATACATATACACACACACATACACACAGACACACTCACAGACACACACAGACACACATGCACATACATACACACAGACACACATGCACACACATAGACACACATAGACAGACTCAAAGACACACTCACAGATACACACGTAGACACACACATATATATATATACACAGACACGCACACACAGAGTAAGAGAGAGAGAGAGAGACAGAGAGAGACAGAGACAGAGAGAGAGACAGAGACAGAGAGACAGGGACAGAGAATGAAAGCTTTTTGCAAACAAAACACTTCACTTTTCTACCCAATCCTCTCACCTGCGAAATATTCCCTGTGGGAGGTCCCTGGCTTACAGTTTCCGAGCAGCCTTCTTCACTGTGCTAAACATTCATTTGTAGTACTTATTGAAATGTTTTCCAGTAAGTCACAAAATTGCAAATAAAATATATGCTTGATGGCAGCCTTGGTAATGATTGGCTTGGACATCACAGCTTGGAATGGTCTTCAGTTTCTTCTGGCCCCTGAGATGGTCACAGACTCCTGGTCAGCACCCAGGCTGATCTGTGGGACTCTGGGCACTCCTGGAGGGGCCACTGGCAGTGGGGAGCCTGAATAATGAGCCCATTCTTCACAGCTTACCCTTCCAGATGACTGTGAGCGGTAATAAAAATGGGAGCAAACAGGGAGAGTTTAGTGTGTTTATTGCTGCTATTGAGAAAATAATGTGATAATAAACAGGGCCAGTAATGGAAATTGCTTCTAAGAATAAAATTATGTTATTATGAGTTACACACCGACAGCAGAAGGCATTTCATCTCCAATTGAGAAGTGCCTGGCTGGTTGGTGCTGTGCAGAGGCCTTTGCTCCTGGGAGCTCTGTGCCTTGCTCTGCTTGCCAATTTGAACTTTTAGCCTCATTGCTTTCTTGGAGTGGCTGATCTTTGGAAATGGGGCAGCTTGGGCAGCACAGCATTTTAATTAATGTATTTAATCCCCAAGATTGTGTGTGGAAGCACAGTATCTTTCTTTGTGGAGTCTCATTAGGTCTGGTTGGAGAAGTCCCTTTTTTGGTATATGATGAAGGAATTAACCCTGAGCATAGTTTAAATGGTCTGTGTGGAAGACATCTCCTTTTATATCTGCTAATTGCCAATCATGTCATTAGCATAGGCATGCAGTAAAATTAAGGCTTGAGAGGTCGGTTCTGCTACTAATTAGAGAGAAAATGACAGAGAAGTGTCCAACTTGATAAGCCGAGAAAACTGATGATAACTAGTCCTTAGTGAGCTGGGAGCAAACCACCTTAGAACCCTTTCGTCCGCATGACAACCCTTTTCCTCCATGGATTGTCATTGTACCTGGCAAAAGGACAGATATGCTTTTTTCTGCTGGGAGTCTTTCACTTTCCACCTCCATCCGTCAAAATCCTGTTCAACCCCCAGCATTCGGCCTGCCTGCAATGTTGCTATCGGAAAGCCACATCTGGCCAAATGGGATCTCCCTTGCTCAGGCTGTCCCAGTGGGCTGCCGAGACCTCTGCTAGAGAACACGGCACAGTGCTGGTTTGAGCGCTAAGTAAGCATCCCTGTGGGCCCGACCCTAAGCTTGTCCTTTCTGTCTCTGTCACTGTCGCTCATCCCTCTCTGTTTCCATGGTGAAGGATGACTGTGGTGACAACAGGAGATGTCTGTGTGCACGGTGGAGCAGTAGATGTGTATAAAGAGAGGCTGATTATAGGGTCTTTGTGGCATGGAAGGGACTGTAGCTAGGATCAGTCAGGAGAAACATGGAGCATTCATGCTTTAGAGAATATACTCTTAAGCTTTTTTCTCTCTCGACGTCCTTTGCCCATCCCCTAGAAGCCTGTATATTGGTAGGTATACAAAATATGTATGCAAATAAGTAGCAAGCAACTGGGGGGGGCATAAAGTAATTTATTTGAATACAATTCTCTAGAATACCCGTAGATTTATCATTTGTTTAAAAAAAGCAAATTTGTGTGTTGATGAAATGGGTAGCTTGTTTATTTACCATAAAGAGTAAGATTTTGACCGGGTATTGGCACAGTAGGATAAGGACATCTTCAGTGTTTTTTATAATTGAGCAACACTTTGATTTTATAATTGTCAATATCAAGAAGGCACTTAGCAATAATAAAGTGATACCAAATGGCAGAAGTCTGCTTAAGGTCATTTCTGAAATTATTGGAAATTCTGTCCTCATCTTAAGCCAAAATTTATTTAATAAATGCTTGAATAAAACTCAAGTCAGCAACATAAATGGCATTTTTTCCCACCAAATGTCTCCCAGCTGGCAAAAAAAAGCTGCACAATTTGATACTTACATGATGAGGAATGATGGTAGGGAATTATTAAGAATCTTCACTTTCCATATTTAAACCATTATGTTTTTATGAGAGCAAAAAAAAAACTTTGAATGCACAGGATAAACATAGTCGGTCATCATTAGCCATAGTCTGGAGTCTAAGCCGAGATGCTTCAGGCCGTAACATCACATGTTCTGCTAATACCTGGCATCATGGCATGCATGCTGCATTGCACTCATGCTGGGAGCTCCCTCCCAAGGCTGTGGTGAAGTTGCACAAGCTACGCAGGGAGCCCAGTAGAAAAGCACGTCAGGTTCAGGACACATTTGCGTTAATTTTTATTTAATGCACATTCCCCACATTTTATAGCAACATTTCCCACAACCCCTACATTGGTCAAGGCCACAGCCGAGTGCCTGGACTCTCGAGAGTATATTTGGAATTGAGAGTGTCTCTGCTGAATGACCCTCTCCTTTCTTGGGCCTGGTTAATGAGCTGGAGAAAGCAGAGAAGGCCCCCTAGAAGAGTCACGGCTTGGTTCTGTTGTGACAATAGCTCCTTCTTTTTATTTGTATGAGTCTGTGCGCGTGGGGGAGTATTATCTAGTGCATGGTGAGTCACACAAATGTGTGAGTTGATATATAGTGTGTATGTCTGTGTGCTTGTGTGTCTAGGCAAAAAGTCAGCCTCAGGCATCTCCCTCAGTTTCTCCCCACCTTATTTTTCTTTGAGACAGGGTCTTTAATTTTTACCTGGAGCTCACCAGCCAGTCCAGCTGTGCTACTTAGTCAGGAACCCAGGGATCCAGCTGTCTCCATCTCCATCACACTCCATCTTCACTCCTCCCTACACCCCCTCCCATTCTGAAGTTGGGATCACATATGTCCCATCATGCATACCAATATTTTGCCGGGGTTTCTGGAAGTTGATCTTAGCCCCTCATGCCTGAGTAAGAGCACATTCTCAACTGGCCCATATTACTATACTCCGATCATCCTTCTCTCCTCAGAGAAAAATTCTTCTAAGAGCCAAGATAAGAGAGCATCCTTGTTATTCAAGGAAAGGGATTTTACAACTGCCTTTCTTTTCCCACCCTAAGAGGTACCTACCCCATCTCAGTATTTGTTCCTATTAGGGGTGAAAACACTAGGGCAGCAGGCTCTGAGTTAGATTTTCAAAAATTACTGGGGTTTATTTGTAAGGTGAATTGTCAATGTTTCCAAATTTCATATAATATTCCCCCTTTTCCAGAAACCCTCTAATACATTTTTTTTGCTTTTCAGCTTGTATTCATCATATATAGTGATGGGCTTTGTAAAAAGATTTTCATTCAAGTGTGTCATGTGCTTTGAACGTGTTCAACTCTGATAAAGTCCCATTCCTTTCCCACCTCCCCCGGCCTTTTCCTCAGCCCTTTCCCTTATGTGTTTTATGTATATTCTACATGTCTAAACAAAACACAGTTGTTTCAATCATATAAACTCACAGAAGATGTCTTGCCTTGCCTATGTTCTTTGTATGTTTCTACTTAGCTAGAAATATCTTTAATAATAGTTGATTTATCTATCCCCATTTCTTCTGATGCATCACCCAGACTGGCATACAACAATGCAGTTTTACGTGCATACAGTACATGCTCGGCTCCTATCTGTGTCCTTTTCTAAGAAAATTGAATGTAAGTCAAGGGGAAGAAGAAGCAGAAAGCATTTCTTTGAATTGGTCACAGAGAAGAACATGTTACTTACTGATGTCAGATTTTATTTGCTGTTTGAAGTAGCTAACATCTTTAGGAGCAAGAATAAATTCTCCCAGACCTTGAACACTATCTATCAAATATAGAATATTCTCTTGGTCCCCCTCCTCCCACCCTTCTCCCCCTCCCTCTCCAGTCCAAAGAGCAGTCAGGGTGCCCTGCCCTGTGGTAAGTCTTAGGTCCTCCCCCCTCCGTCCATATCTTGGAAGGTGAACATCCAAACTGGCTAGGCGCCCACAAAGCCAGAAAATTAAGTAGGATCAAAACCCCTTGCCATTGTCCTTGGCTTCTCATCAGCCCTCATTGTTCGCCATGTTCAGAGAGTCCAGTTTCATCCCGTGCTTTTTCAGTCACAGTCCAGCTGGCCCTGGTGAGCTCCCAGTAGATCAGATCCACTGTCTCAGTGGGTGGGTGCACCCCTCGTGGTCCCGACTTCTTTGCTCAGGAGGGGGAGGGAGGTGGGAGGCTGGGAGGAGGCGGAAACTTTTTTTTTCCTTTTCTCAATTAAAAAAAAAAAGAATATTCTCTTGGTAAATATAATCTCCAGCCCTTTCTGTGTCAACCATTGGGGAGGCAATAAAGTTAACTGCTTTGTGTAGACCGCCTTTATCTAATATCTTTCTATTGCTCCACCTACCTGCTCCTACACCAATGCCCTCCCTCTCTCCCTCTCTCCCTCTCTCCCTCTCTTCCTTCCTCACGCTCTCCCTCCTGCACCTTGCAAGTATAAGTATAGATAGCAAAACACAGGTGAGATGTCTGGATAAGTGGGGAGTAAGGGAAAACAAAAGATGTATGTAGTGTATGATGTATATAGTGTTAGTTTCTTTCTGAGAAGTAAATGGGTTAATCTAAATATAATATATATTGCTGGCCCCCTTACCAGGCTGATGAGCTGTTTTAAGGAACTGGTTAAAATGCTTGGTTGAGATCTCATTATGGTTTGATGCCCACTTCCACCAGATTCCTCAGTTGTGACCTACCCTTCAAGAGTTCAAAGAGAATCTTGTTTCAAAACAGGTGGTCGCCACCACAACTGGCACTCACCAAGGCCAGCTGGCCTGGGTCTGAAGAAAGCCTGGGATAAAACTGGACTCTCTGAACATAGCGGACAATGAGGACTACTGAGAACTCAAGAACAATGGCAATGGGTTTTTGGTCCTACTGCATGTACTGGCTTTGTGGGAGGCAAGGCAGTTTGGATGATTACCTTACTAGACCTGGATGGAGGTGGGGGTTCCTTGGACTTCCCACAGGACAGGGAACCCTGATTGCTTTTCGGGCTGAAGGGGGGGGGACTTAATTGGGGGAGGGGGAGGGAAATGGGAGGCGGTGGCGGGGAAGTGACAGAAACTTTAATAAATAAATAAATTAAAAAAAGAAAGATACTGAATAAATATAAAAAAACAAAAAAACAGGTGGTCGCAAATATCTTTAGTTAAACATGTGATGAGTTCAACGGAGGGGTGCTTCCTTAACAAATACGACTGCAGTCCTTACCAAAAGAGGATATTGAGGTTCATACACATATGCAAGGAAAATGTATTAGGATGATGAAGTTCATGAAGCTGAAGACAGTGGTGCCAAAGATAGCTACTCCTAAAAACTGAGGGAGACTGTGGAGGGCAGGGAGGAGATTCTCCCGCCTAAACTTCAGAGCCCAGGCAACACCTTCATCTAAAGCAGTGCTTATCAACCAGCCTGATACTGCGACTCTTTACTACAGTTCCTCACATTGGGGTGACCCTCCGCAACCATAAGGTTATATTTTTGCTACCTCATAACTATTATTTTGCTACTGTTATGAATAGTATTATAAATGTCTGTGTTTTCTGACGGTCTTTGGGGATTGTAATTCACAGGTTGAGAACCACTGATCTAAAGCTTCTAGGCTTACAACTGAGATATAATTAATTCGAGGTTCCTTACCTATGGACAATTTTTCTTTATTGGGATTTCAGCTATTTCAGTCATTCATGATCCAGAAATATTATACAAAAGATCCCAGAACTAAAAAGTTGAGACTTCTAAACCCCATGTCACATTTCAGACTTTTAAGTTCTGTGCCATCCGGAGTAGCACAATGGGTTGTTTTACCACCCAGCCCTGCTCTGACAGAGCACGAATCATCTCTGGCCAGATTTATAGAGGGAGTAGATATCCTGGATATCAGATTGTTGAAGCATCACAGATATAACTATTAATCTCTATCTGTGCTTAACTTATAAATTAAAATTTATCTGATGTATGCATGTATATGAAAGTCACAGTACATGTAGAGTTGTTACTATCTTTGATTTCAGACATGTATTGAGGGACTTGGAATCTCAATGTCCCAAGAACATAGGGTGTGCAGTTTCTATAGTAGCTAGAGTGGTGCTAACAAAATAGTGTACAATGATGTTCAACTCCCACTGAACACAATCTCTGGGTAAGGCCGTGGAACCTTGTCTCTTCTCTAGTTTGTTAGTGTTTTCTGAGGACAGAGTGGTGCTGGAAAGCAGAGGTCTCTTCCTTGCCTGCTATCCCTCACCACTGGGTCCCGGTTACTATTGCTGACACAATCCATGCCTTCTCAGTTTTGGGGATGTACAGTCATGTTACAACCACTAACCAATTCAGATAAAATGGGACTGTTGGCTTATGGCAAGAGATACACATTCATGTCCTCCAGATACAAGCATATAGATATTATCATCATATTGGATAATTTCACATGCAGAAAAAAAAACCCACTGTGTTCCCAGAACCTAGCTCTGTGCTGTCTACACATGAGTGCAAAGTTGCTCAAGACAACTGTGTGTGTCTCATTTCAAGACTTCAAACATCTTCAGAAAAGTGTGGTATCTTGGGTCACTAACCCACTGAAAAGAAACCGCTGTTCTTTCTCAAACGTTATGACACTCAATCTTCTTTCCCACAAACAGGCCCCACTAGGCTGACTGCTATTTCCTATAGAAGTCAGAAAGCAACACGGAGAATTGTCTTTCCGGGCAAACCCAGTTACCAGTGTACAGAGAGAAGCCAAAGGCTGGAGGGAGCTTTTAATTTTCCTTCCAGCCAATCTGACCTTAGAGACCAAACCACTGTAGAACGGACCCTGCTTTGTACTGGTTATCATGGCAGAGTTGTTTTTATTGGAAGTCAGTGGCCAGGGAACCTTTAGCATCTTCAGCTCATCCTTTGGGCTAGAATTTACCAGGCTTTTTCTGAGCTGAAAGGTGATTTTTTTTCTCCTTCTGAAAATTTGGCCAGATACTGTTCAGCCATTTTTGTGCCACTGAAGCATGACACACAGTTATCATGCCCTGAAAATTGTCTAGAGGCTTCCCACCCACCTACAGACAAAGAACAGGAGCAAGATTTTTTTATTTTGTTTTGTTTTTTGAGTAAAAATTTTCCACGGAATCCTAGGAGTACAAGAAGCACTTCTTTGTCCCAGTGGAGCGTTACTGTTCCTGCAGCATTTTAGGAGGTGTGTGGACCGTGCAATATGACAGACTTCAGCCTGAATCTCACTTTTCTGAGCAGCCTTCATGGGATCTGAAGTAAAGCATGTCACTTTCGAAAGCCTGTACTCCGCATTCATGTACGGGAATATTCAAGTTTACAAGTGAGGGTGCCGTCGGTGCCTGTGATCTTAAGGACATGGCATTGGCTGCCCTCTCAAACCTGAAGGCCTGGAAATCTTTAAAAATAAACTTTATTGTTTAGATTCAGTCCTGACTCACAGTGAAATTAGATGGAGGGTGCCAAGATTTCTGTTAAGACCCCCTTCTGCTTCCATACACACTAGCTTCCCCTTTTATCAGTGTCATTGATGACAGTTGAATAATCTCACAGCTTTGGACAAGTGTGAAATGACACATATCCGTAGGTATAATATCTTACTTGGTAGTTTCGTTGCCTAAAATGTCTTTTCCTCTCTGCCTTTTCATTCTAACCCCAGCAAACACCAGTATGTGTACTTTCTCCAAGGCTCAGATTTCCGAGAATAGCACGGATTTGAAATTTCACAGTAACCTTTTAGATTGGCTTTTTTATTTAAAAATTTACCTTTGATCCACGTCTTCCTGGACTGACAACTCTTTCCTTGTGCTAGAATAATAAATTGCCCAGAGAGTCTAAGTCTAATGGTTTATTTACCTGCCGAAGGACATACTGGTGGCTTCCAAATTTTGACATAAAAATAAATAAATCTGTTCTAAACATAAACATATAGGTTTGTAAAAGCATATACTCTAGCTTATTTTGGAAATATGAAGAACGGTTACTGGGCCCTATAGGACGAGTTTGCTATGCTGCCTTCCAAATGCTTGCAGCATTTTGCAGTCACACTGCATTGAGTACACATTCCTGGGGCTCCCTATACTCACTGCCATTTGATGATGTCAATGTTTCTTGTGGATTTCACTTCTACCCATAGGCAAAAATGATATGTTATTTCTTAATTTTGCATTTCATTCATGGCATTACACGGAAACCAATATTTCACCGCTTGTTTACCATCTGTGTGCCTTGGGCAAAGTGACTATTAAATTCTTCGGTTAATTTTTACTATTTCTTTTATTATTGTTGATTATTAAATGTTCTCCATACTTTTACATTTAATGGTATCCTTTTGCAAATATTTTTTCTTTCTGATGCTTATCTCTTCAGTATTTTGGGTTTTTTTATTTTTTATTTAT
>NW_004949108.1:6944153-7028554 GCF_000317375.1 Microtus ochrogaster | reverse complement strand
TTCTTGAATTTTGCATGCAAATGGATGGAAATAGAAAACACTATCCTGAGTGAGGTAAGCCAGACCCAAAAAGAGGAACATGGGATGTACTCACTCTTCAGTATTTTGGAGGTCACATTTTTTTAAATAGAAGTTGTAATTTGAATAAAGTCCAGTTGATCAGTTTTTCTTTCATGAATCAGGATTTTGGTGTTGCATCTAAAATGTCACCACCATACTCAGTCACTTAAATATTTTCCTATTTTTTCATTAGAGTGAATTGAACAAAATGGAAACAAATTAAAATGCTTCCTTTCACTCAGACAAGATGAATTTCATTTATAGGAATATAAAACTAAAAATTTTAATTTTGAATGCTGCAAGATTTCTGGGATTAAGAAGTAGCAGACCAAATAAACATGAACTTTAGAAGCATTATATTAAGATGCACAAAAGATCACATATTTTTACATTTTATAAATTGCAAAATTGGAGTGATAGAAATTAGGACAGTGGGCATGGGGACTACTTGGGGTAAAAATGTTTAATATTCTTTTGTGAATATTTATGTACACTCATACTTCATGAAGTACATTTCATTAGATATGTATTTTATCTAAAATTTTAAAAGGGATTTAGAGAATTGCATCATTGGTTAAGACCAGTTGTTGCTCTTGCAGAGAACCCAGGTTTGATTTCCACCATCCACATGATAGTCTACAGTCATTCATCAATCTAACACCCATTGGTAACCCCCAAGGGCACCAAGCATGCACATGTTATTCATAATACATGCAGGCAGAACACTCATATGTGTCAAATAAAATGAAAACGTCTTTAGAAATAAACAGAAATTTTAAAAGTGATAGTAGGATAGGTGCTCAGTGGAGGGTTTTTTTCTTGTTGGTGATGATGATGATGATGACCTAGCAGGAGGAAGGGAGCAGGTGTTGAAAGACAATCCTCAAAGGTTGTATTTTTGATGAGTACCAGCTTGAATCTCTTGAGTCGTTACAAGATAGATAACCATGAATCTGTAATTTGAAATGTGCTCATTAAAATGAATGAATTTGTTGTGCTCCAAGTTCCAGATGTTCAGGTAAGCATGGAGAATGGAGTTTCCTGACTCTTTCCATTGCTAATGAAGAGTAAATACCAGATGATTAACGTGGCAACACAGGGATGAACATAGGTCATGCGCTCAAGCTACACCATCAGAAACCCTCTGAAGCTTCCAAGAAAACAATCAGAGAAGCAGATGATCTTTGGAAATTCTTCCCAAAATCATTTTTACAGGGTCTGGAAGAGAACCACTCATTTTTGCAAAGGAGACTTTGAGAATGTGAGCTATCTGGAGGGCCAAGGAAACATCACAGGATGCAGAAGCCTGCAAAGGAGTTCTGGTATTGGTTTCAGGATCTCTGGTCTGGGACCCTTGATCCTGTGTCCACTGGTGGTTAGAAATGGGGTTCACATGCTTTTGGCGTGTAGTTTAGAATTATTCTCTGATACAGAATGCACCAAAGTGTTCCTCACTCATTTTTTGGTTGTGTAGTGTGGTGGTGATGATCTTTGATTAGAAAACTGAGAACTCATTTCTGTAAGGACGTGGAATTTTACACAGTAAACTAACAACCCTTTAGTATCCCAGAGAGAGACTTCTTGGCCCCCAGACATCTCTACCCAGCCTGCTTCTTAGACTCTGAGTCCCTTTCCTATTGTTCAGGAAGTAGTGAAGATTTGATGACAGCTTTGCCTCCCAGACACAAGAGATAAACACTGGTGTCACTGGGGAAGACGATCCTCAAGTTAAGATAGGAAGTGGATGGTGTGGCCTGGTTTAGAGGAGGGAAGTTGCTACCTGCATATTGGATTTGAAAATTCTTTAATAACAAAATCGCACATCCGTCTATTACCCAGGAGCACATCTGTTTCTTTCCAATAAGGATTAGAACTAACTGTTCCTGGATTCTCAGCACTTAGCACAGCACAACACACAAAGTAGGGGCTTCATAACGTCTTCTGAACTGACTTGAACCTCAGGGAAGCATTGACATGTGCAGACAGCTGTTAAACTCTACAGTAGCCAAAGCCCTGTGAAGTCTGAGTGGAGGTCACTCCTGAAAGCCAGGGCCCGTGCCTGGCAGGAGGTAGAAGGCAGCTCACTCTCTCTGACAAATAGATGGAGACTATTTGCCTGTACCCTGGGGGTTTAATCTTTTCTTTAGTATCTTGAAAGCCCATGGCATTGAGTGCTGAAACACATCACTGAGCAGTTGTCCTCAGTGCTCCAGTTCCCTTCCAATTCTTTTCATGAGAGGCCCATGTGATGGGTACTGACATTATTCCATGAATCTTAAGGACATCTGCTTCAGGCTCTTAGAAATGGTTTTCACCTGCTTGGATTTACCAAGAAATTGAAGTTAATTCTCTTTTTCGTACTCTCCATGTCCTCATGTGTCGGGGAGGTGCTTTCTTTCTGAGTTGACACTGGAAGAATTTGTAATCAACAGGAAAGATAATAGCTGTGAGGTAGGATGCTGAAAAGGTTGGATAATCCAATGGGAATGAGAATGAGCCAGAGGTTCAGGGAATGTGAGATCAGGAGCAACTGGGGACAAGGAGGCCTATGGAGTAAGAGTCTCGTGTAAGCAGCAGGGCTTCCACAGTTTTGCATGTCCTGCAATCTTGGGATTGATGCACTACAGAAGATGAACTCATCTTCCGTGTTTTCTTGTCAGCCCCATTTCCTCCTACTCTAGTTCCAGTGTCTTTAACGACATGGAGTTTCCTAAAGGTGGATCTTTTGCTACAATGGACACCTATGCTGTCAATTTAAAGCTCCTTCCTGAAGGTTTTTAATTTTCTTAGACCACACAGGGCTTATTAATTAACCATTTACTTTGATGATAAGGGCTAATATTGGGCTTTCTGCTAGAAAACCATGTGGCCAAAATCGATTTCTCCAAAAGGTGACTCTATTGGCTTATATAGGAAATAGAGATGTTGTAGATCAACAGAGAGCAACCTAGGCATGGAGGAGTGGCAGAAACCCCTGGGGAGAGGAGGGAGGTTTGCATGAGGATATAAATAAAGCAAATGATTGGGAGAAAGGTTCTGCATGAGGGAAGGGGCAGAGCCCTTCCTCCACAGGGCAGTGGTTGGATGTTTTAAGAAGGTTCCTGGCCATAATATGGAAAGCAGTAGAAGGTGATGAAAGGGGCAGGAACCCTTCAGATGCTCTGTTGAGCATCCTGGCTGGAAAATTTCTCCAAGGCCAAGGTAATCACATTATCTACTACGGTACATGTTGAGCCAGGTACAAAACACATGCATTGACAATGGCTGGGCCTCACATCGCTGCCATTCTTTCATGATTCACCTGCAGGTCTAAACCGTATAATTTGTCATTGTCCTTACCAGGCCTGGAGTACTGGTGTGTCTTCTCTCAAAGCCTTTGCTCCCCCAGATGCTCATGGCCTCTAGGCATCTGCTGTCAAATTTCTGTCTGGTTTTTCATGTTCAGCTCAGATGTCTACTTTCCCTCAAAGCTGTTAATGCTCTCCATCACAGTGAAAGGCTGCATTTATAGAGGGAGTGAAACATTTCCACCTGCCCTGGGATCTCAGCAAGTTTCTTCAACCACCAATAATTATGAACAGCTCTTTCATGGCTTAGCTACAAATGCTAAATGGGAAATCACACAAGGAACATGTCACACAAAGCCTGCCTGTTGAAGAGAATAAAGTTAACATCACTCAGTAGTGACATTTGCCCCCTTCTCCATAGCCTTAATAGGACAGAGCCCTGATTCATAACAGATAATCAGAGCTGCTCTTCAAGAGAAGAGAGATTCTCCAAGTACCAAAAACATTAGAGTTGTGGGGGATAATTGCTTAAACTCTTCTTTTTTTTCTAAGAATTGAGGGTTTTGAGAGGGCGGCAGAGGCAACAGGGAGATCTGAGGACAAAGGAATTCATAACAAAGTGAGCATGGTGCGCTTGTGAGTGGGGTGTCTGTAATGGTATACTGTGTGTACAGGTATGTGGATGCAAGTATTGAGTGTGTTCAGTCACGGGTATGTGAGTGGGATGGAGGAGACCAAGCATGGCAGAAATATTTTGCGGTTGAGTACGCACATACTCACCCAGCACCTGTCTCCCTCTCTAGGTGAGATCTTTTGGAAAGGTACATATGAAATGCCCAGAAAATGCCTCCATTCACGGGTTGATGCAGGAGAATGCAGCCACTAAAGCCTACTATGGCAGTAGGAATCCGCTTGGCCTTCTACCCAAGTTGGCTCTGGGCTTAACACTTCTGCCTCCTTCTGGAATTGGCTTTGGTGATTTGCTGTTAGAACACGATTATTTCTCTTGGTGCCAACCCAGAATTTCAGAGCTCTGTTTTGGGTCTGGGCTACCACCTCTGTTCTCTGGATCTGTCCACTGACGTTGTGAAACATCCTTGTTTTATCTTTGACTCCTCTCAATGACTCCCTTAAGAGAGTGTTCTTGGAAGCGCCACTTTAGTTATCCTGGCTGTAACATTTATTGTATTACTTAATATGAATTTTAACACAAACCTAGATTTCCTTACAGTATCTTCATATGTAGTTTCAGTTGACCCTGGTTTCCTGTCCTCTCCACCAGCTACCTGACCACCCTCCCCACTTTCACCTTCCCACCTGGAGTAATCCCCTTTCAATTTCATATTACATATGTTTATTACCATTACCATACCCTCCATTGACATTGCATCCTTTCTCCTATCATGGGCCACCTTCTAGTTTCCCCATCACAACCAGCATTCACTCCCACAGAAGCACTCACACACATACACACACACACACAGATACATAAGTATCTCTGTGTGTGCATATGTGAATATATACATACATACACACATATATATTATATGTTAGTAGTTAGAATTTACATGGAAGAGAGACCATACAGGGTTTGTATTCCTGAGTTTGAATTCCCTCATTTAATACATTTAATATATTTTCCAATCTCATCCATTTTCCTCCAAGTGAAATTTTTCTCACGGCTGAGTAAAATTCTAATGTGCATACATACCACATTTTTATTACCTGTTCATCTGTTGACGGACATCCAGACTGATTAATTTTTGAAAAAAAACCATGAAATGATTTCCAAAGTTCCCTCCTGATCCTGAGGATCTGGGTGATGTCATCTCTTCCTTAAAAGTCTTTACAATAGAGCTCCTTCTAGGAGCAGGACAGATGAGACAGCTGTGGAAAATGACTCAGGTCAACATTTCATACCAGAAGCTGCTTTGTGGCATTCTGTGAAATTCTCCCACCCTCATCCCTTGCCAGGCAGGGTTGCGTACTTTCGGTGGGTTGTTTATAAGTGATTTTCAACAAAGCCCACAGCACAGGCTTCAGTCATTCACAGGGAAGAAATGTTGCTTTTTGAGAATCACACTTTAACCTCTACACAAAAACAAGCCCAGGGAAGAGGGAAGGCTCTGAAATTGCTTCCCTGCCCTGTGAAAATGGTGAGTGACACAGAATCAAAACAAGCTCTCTAACTGATGCAATGTGGAAAATATTTCCTGCCACCTTCAGAGTTCAACCTGCTAGTAAGCAAATAGGATACACCCAGCCTCATCATCCGTGGGGTCTGGATCCATTGATTCAACCAGTTATTCATTAAAGATATTTGGAAAACATTTTGGCTGTAGCTAACATGCACATTTTTTCTTATCATTATTTCCTGGGAAATTCAATACGGTTCAGATTTTGATGATACTTACATTATGTCTGGTATCTTAAGTTGCCTAGAGGTGATTTAAAGGCCAGAAGGGGCTGGAGAGGTGGCTCCGTATTTAAGAGTGTGTTCTGTTCTAGCAGAGGACCCAGTTTGCTTCCTAACATCCACATCAGATGGTTTACAACTGCCTATAACTCTAGGTCGAGGGGGTTTCTTGCTTTTGGCCTTCCAGTGGTACCTGAACTCTCATTTACAACTGTCAAAACACACATACATTTACTTTATTATTTTAAAAATAAAGTACATAAATAAAGAGTTGCACAGGTTACTAAACGATTTTATGCAAGATACTGGAGCATTTGTAGATGGTTGTATTGTGACCTTGGAGCCAATTCTTTCAGACACTGAAGAACAATTATAGTTCATGCACAATAGATTTATGGTTTAGTTTTTGTCTGCCTAGTAGAGTTTCTTGATGCAAACACCTCAGCTGTTGTTAAGAGTGGGATAATATAGTGGGAGGGGCTATCTGAGAGTTGATTTGGTATTCAAAGTCCTTAATTCTAGGGACTGGATCTTGCGAAAATTTCATTTCCCCAAGGGACTAATATTTCCTGTTCATGTTAGGTTCAGAGAAGTGGTAAACATTCCAGTTTCTACATTGGGATCTTACTACCAGCCACTGACCAACTAGCATCTTTTCTGCATCCTTTCCTTTTACAGGGCCACCATGAAACCTAGAGAATAGTCTGACCTTCTGCTCTAAGAGTAAATTCTGGTTTGCCTAAGCTGGACCCAGTTAATATAACATTCCAGCTCTGTCATTGTTGTGGGTGGTCCTGATCTAAATCAGTCAATCAAACCTTGCCTGTATTCTGGCTATGGGGACCAGTTTCTTAATGGCTCATCTCAGATCAATGAGATGTGAGGGGGAAATGTATTGGAAAATTTAGAGAACAGCTTCCAACTTTCTCTCTCACCCTCTGGAAATGGCATGGTCAGTTTGTGTCTAAGAACCTGAAAAGGGATTCAAAATATATAGGAAACCAGTGCAGAGTGTCCTACAGAGAAGACAGTAGACTCTCTGTAGACAGAGAACCAGGTTCCCCCACTGGGCTTCTCATCTTTAAACCAAATAATGTATCCATTCTTTAAATTAGGCATATCATCTCTCTGTTGTTTGTAGCATGAAACACACTAACTGATACAGAAGGGATGATGAACCTGGGAAGAGGGTATAATACCAAAGATTTCCCAGGCAGGATAATTGCTACATTGCTTTTAGAGAAGCTTTGAGTGGTTCTGTAAGTCTGGATGGATTGGGTCCTGCTAGGAGTGCTTTGTACGCTAGACATTGTACTTCTTGAAGACTCCATATCTTCCCTGCCCTTGATGATCTAACGCCTTGCATGGTGTTTTTGAGTGAAGAGACCAACAAAAGAATAGATGCATCTCAAGCCATGCAGATCACAGGGTACAAAATTTACTGCTAGAGAATATAGTGAACAGACACTAGAAAAAATCAGTGGCTAATTCCAAGATAGCAGAAACCAGAGGAGGGTGATTCATGCTCTCCTCCAACCTCTGTAGCTGGTACGAGGTTCCAGTGAAGAAGTGGGGTGTCATACCCACTTCTGCAGTCAGAAAAACAGCTTGAGGGTGAATCTTTGTAGATATCATGCCTGCCCATCAGAACATTTTCGGAAGTGTTCCATGTAGAAGCTTGCTAATCGCATATATTCCTGCTGTGTACATTTTTTTTTTCTGGAGGTGGTGGGCAAATCAGACCCTATAAAGAGTGACAGCCCTGTAAACTTGCCCAAATGTTGGTTCCAGAAGAATTCTATCTTTGGGACTCCCAACGTAATTATGGTACTAACTGCATTACCAGTGCCAGCAAAGTCTCTGGAGAAGGCCACAATCAATCTCTATCATTCTGCTTTTATTTCTTCAGCAACTGCAAATGTAGAAATCAACTGGGGATAACTTAGAATTTAACATGTGCTTCTTGTCTTCTGTGGGTATCATTGAAATAGGAGAGCTCAATTAAGTCATCTAGTGACCAGTATTAAATTCAATTCATTGATTCATAGAGAGAGGATCTGAAACCCTTCACATCTCTTGAACAATCTTCAGCATCTCATTTCACCCGACTGCAGAACTTACTAGTTCAGAAATATTCAATGGTATAGCTCTACTCTCTTCCCTTTCATTGCATATTAAGGATCTCTACAACTAGGTCCTACTATCCCAAGTAAAGAAAGATGGTTCAAGATGTTACTGTCCGTATTCCCAATGACTGATGGGTTATCTTTGGACACCCATAGATTCTAAATAAGTCCCCTTTACTAAAACCTGGCCACGCAAATGTACTGCTTCAAGTTAGCCCACTGTGCAATGGTTCAGTAAGCATTATCTATGTAACAGCCCTAGAGAACTGCATTCTGCAAGCACTTATCAATGTACTCCAACAATGTGCTGTCATAGTGTTGTGAGGTTCACTCTTGTCATTATCAAACCATGAAACTTGCAATAACCGTGGGATGAGGTGTAAGTAGGGAAAGCAGAGGGTCTAGAAATGTTCATTACAAAAGAATTAGTGTTCAGTTTGCTCCTGTGTAAATACCTTCTGTTGAATTTCCCGTAAGACTAACCCCAATTATTTAATATTCTAAAATGTTCCCTTGAAGTCAAAGTCACATGTAATTATATGGAATCCCAATGGAAGACAAGAAAGACATGATTCTGAAACAGAAGCCCTGCAAACAGATCAGCGGTCACATCACACAGTTATTTTATAACCTGGTGTTAGCTGTTTCTTCCAAGATAAAGATTTTAATAATTAAGGGTATTATTGAAAGCATAGAGTGCTGTCAATTAATGTAATATATAATCCCCATAGTTGGCCACATTTCATGGTACTGTTACAGCAATAATGCCACTTAATAACACTTAAGGCTTCAACAAAGTCAGCAGTACCTACATCTGCATGGTAATTTGTAAAATCTTCTCCTATCAAATATCTGAAATGAGGTTTGGATAGTAATAAGTCTATCTTGGATATCTCGCGTTATCAGTTAGATGACTCTTTCCACGAATTAAGAGTGCCCCAGAGTGGAGCTGTAATGAGTCCCCAAGAATGTGCCCACTGCTGGAATTCTCAGGAGTTCTAGCTTTCTGTTCTGTGGGAGGTACTGGAGCAAATCTGAACATCCTCCAAAGGAGAAGGGAGAGTGAACAAGTTATGTAAAGAAAGTCATATGCCTTCTGTGACAGAATAAGATCACTGGACCCATATCCCAACCACGTGAGTTAGGTATTACCTCTGCATGTGAAGCACTGATGCATGAGCCAAGCACAGGACTGGTATTGTCATGTAGAGCTATACAACTCTTACAGATATTAGGGATTAAGAAATACCACCATGCAAACTAACATTCACTTGATCCCGCTCAAAAGGGGGACTCAGAGTAGTCAACCTGAATCCACACATAGCTCAAGCATCCAGAAAATCTGACTCAAGGTAAAAATGCCTCTCCTAAATGGGGCTTTGCTTTTCCTGTGCACCTTGCATAAGGAATTCTAACTAAGCATAGCTGCATATGCCTGCAACCTCAACACCGGAGAGGCAGTAGTCAAAGGATCACAAAAAGCTTCAGGCTAGCCTAGTCTATAAGTGAGTTCCAGGCCTTATAGAGAGACCCTCTCTCAAAAAAGAGATAGTTACACTGATGGCTGATGGATTGGTGGATTATGATAAAAAGACAGACAGATAATATGGTTTAGTAGATAAAATCAAGTTTTCAGTAGAACGGATCCAAATTTACAGAGATATGCAATTCTCAGTAGCTAACTCTATAAGATGTACCGAGCAAAATCTGTTGTAGCCAAGCAACCCCACCATGTAGTTTGAGTGGCTCCTCTGACCTGAAGAGAATCAGAGTTTAGACTGAGCAGTCATGAGCGATAGCAGACACCAAGATTTATTTTTTGGAACAGCAATATTAGGTGCCCTGGGCTCCTAACTCTATTGCATTTGGCTGCAGGGTTATATAAATTTAGTTTTCTAAATTTATATCAAATAGACAGTTCAGGTGGTAATGAAATGCTTTGGGTGAGTATAATTTTCTTTTCAAAAGCAAGTGACAAAGAATTGCCAAGGTTTCAGGGGGAAAATAACATATTTTACCTTTAGCTAGTGACAGCCCTCCAAGAAGCTGGAGTTCCTTGGACAAACATTATGGAGACACAGATCTTCATGATGCCCTTGAAAGTAAGGTGGTAATGTTTAGTACCTCTCCATGCTGTGATGTTTTGGGAGAATGTTCCCTATTGGACAAGTCTAAGAAGAGTGGAAGGACTCAAAAGAGTGGAGATTTCTCAACATCTGGATTTGGGGGGTCTCATGGATTTGTGGGGTTAGACAATCATCATTATTAATGGTATTGCATTTACAAGTTCACCATTCATCTCTGAATTGTTGTTGGCTTAGGAAAACTAAATCCTATCTATCCTCAGAAGCTTCCAGCTTTTCTATTTGTATACAACTTATATTTAAAGAACTGTCAGGGAGCTTATTTGATTCCCAGGACTACTGCAAAAAAAAAAATGAGAAAAGCTTGGAGCCTTTATAGGACTGAAATGTATAGCTTTGCAAGGCTGAAGCAGAGGATCTCTCCTTGCCTCTTGCAGCTTGCATTAGTTGCCAGCATCCCCCAACACTCCTGGAGCTGAATCACTCTGGTCTTTGCTTCTATCTCCACATGTCAATTCTCTGTGTATCTCATGTCATGCATTTTCACATGTACATATGTGTGTATGAATGTTTATGTGCATGTGTGCATTTGTGTGCATATGCACATGTGCATCCTTGCATGTGAAGGCCTGAGGTTAATCACTGGTTTCATTTTTACGTGCTATCAACATTAAGTTTTGAGACACGATGTCTCAGTATCTCAGAACCTTCCAGGTAAGCTAGTGACACCAGGGATCCAACTGTCTCTGCCTCGCTCTTGCTGGAATTATAAACACAAGCCTCCACACCTGGCCTTTATCTGTGGGTTCTGTGGATGGAACTTCGGTCTTCATGCTAGTGTAGCAAACACACTAATGACCAAGTCATCTCCCCAACTCCTTGTGCCATGTCTTAATGTCCCTTTTTTCTATGTTGACTCAATATGACATCATCTTTACTTCATTTTGGCCTTGGTTACACTACCAAATAAGGCCACCTACAGGCATTGGAAATTGGGGCATCAGCATGTCATTGTAGGAAACACTTTTCTGTACATTAGAAACTCTTTGATTTACTGATGCTCATGTATTTCCTGCTTTCTACTGAGGTACTTTGAAGGAGACATACATTGCAATAAATGACACAAACTTGAAATCTTGTGTGTGTGGTTACCAAAGACTCCAGTTCCCCTGGGAGGAATGTCTTTCCCAGCGATGCTGTTAGGGATGATATGATGCTTTGACGGAGGAAAAACTAAACACAAGATTCTGGAAAAACAAACAGGCTAGCAGGGGAAGAGGGAAAGGAAAGGGGCTGACAGAGTGAGCTGCATTGGAAAAAGTGTCTAGTTGCTGTAACCCGGATCCTCATCTCCACCGCTGACAAGATGAAAAACAATATTTGAGATGAGCACCACGGCCTCATCTCTTCTCCTTCAATACCAACAAACTAATCCCCATAGCAAGTCAGATAAGCAACAGCTTTAGGTCTCAGAGCTATTACTCTGGACTCTCTTAAACTGCCTCTAGAGAATGCCTATTTAAGAGGATGTCCTTTCCTTTTATTGAGGGGCCATATAAGAAATGACCGAATAAAGCATGTTTCTATATCGTCTATAAAAATGTGGCCAAAGACAGTCTCCCTTCTATTCTTCCATGTCCCTTAAAGAAAGATCTTTGTAATAATTGCCTTTTCAAAGTGGATTCAGTAAAAGGTCTGTCTTCCCTGGCAGTCTTGTTTTCTGGTAAACACTAACAATTTTAGTGTTTTATGGTTGTTTTCTGATTTTTCTTTTGCTGTCCGAAAAACACTGCGATTGGTTTTCTATTTTCCTACCAGACATTCTAGATGTTTTCATATTGCAACCTGCCTGTCAAAAAAGAAGATTCTTCTTACAATGACAGGGTCTGGGTGGAGGTAGGCAGATGGCACATGGCACTACCCTCAGAGCACTAAACTTGACCCCAGCATTTAGACAGGGTCTCAATCCCAGACACCTCAGTATAATGGCAAATCATCAATATTATGAATATGACTGTATTAGTGGGTGGAAATGACCTAACCTGTATGTGTGTCAAGTACTGTTCATCTTTTTAGCATATTCATTGTTGTGAGAATTACAAAAGACTTTAAAATAAATGCATAAATGATAAATAGAAAATGAGTGAGCCATGTGAACATGGTATCTCATATCTGTAATTCTCACACCCAAGGAACTGCAGAAGGAAGTTCTCTGTGACTTTCAGGCCAGCCTTGGCTATATAGTGAGTTACAGGACATCCTGGGCTACACAATAAAAGCCCATCTCAAAGAAAAACAAACAAAATTTTGGGTGGGCAACCAAGATTTTGGTCATATTCTCTTGTGACATTGCTTTCCAAGAAACTAATATTTTGTCATTTAATCTTCCAAATGTTCTTATGTTCAATATGTCCCCAGAGATTATCAGGGAATTAGCATTTCACAAAGCTCCCTCATGTTCGTAAGTCTTGAGGAAACACCTGGCCAGAGGCTGTCTGGAGGAAAACAGTCCAATGTCTGAGGTGTGATGTAAATCAATCACTGGTACACACTCCATCCTTCACTGTGTAGGGCAGGGCTTTCTCAATCCGTGGGTCATGACTCCTTAGGGGGCCAATTGTCCCTTTCACCAGGGTCACATATCAGATATCCTGCACATCAGATATTTACAGTATGATTCATAACAGTATCAAACTTACAGTTACGATAGCAATGAGAATAATTTTATGGTTAAGGGTCACCACAGCATGAGTAACTGTATTGAAGGGTCACATTAGGAAGGTTGGGAACAACTCGTGTAGAGAAAGTTTGTATCCATGCCATTGAATGTGTACGTGTGATAGTAAACACTTGTTAGGAAACATCTTCAGGGATTACTAGCTATAAATAACTTCCTTTCATCTGAGTGCTTACACAAGATAATATATAAGTAAAATTTACTCTTCTTAGACATGAATGAAGATACTCATGATCTTATGAGTTTGAAAGAATGCAATGTGAATAGAATTCTTTACATAAAATTAGTGGACCACTGCAGAAGGAGAGAAAACAATGAATATATTTATAATTGAGAAAATGAAGAACTAGAATATATCTATTCATTCAAATATAGTTTTATTGAGCACATAGTAGGCATTAGCCATTGTGTTAACTATTGTGGTACAAAGTGACCATCAGTTGATAAGTCAATTGGGTAGCAATTGATCTTATTTAATTAGTGGATTAATAAGACTTGATTGAATACTTAAATAGGCTACAATTCCTGGTCATTCTATAAATAATAATATATGCTAGTAAAAGCTACTATAGGAGAAATGCCCTGCAAAGTGATTTTGAATTTAAGGTTCTCAGAATGTCAGCTCATCCACATGCTTCTGGAGGCTCACCGTCGTCACGAAGCATGCCCGTGAGGAAAGTGGCCTACTGCAAGCCTCTCATCACTCATGGAAAAGGCCAGAAGAACCACATCACATCAGAAGTGCTTCCCAACACTTCTGAGCTCCCTCCATTTTATTGCCCAAATTTCTGCCAGTCTTTAAATATTATTTCTATCATCTATATCTCCATCATCTGTATATGAAGATACATTTAACAAACACACCACTTATTTCATTGTATATTATTTGTATTTCTTACTAGAAGGTACTTTCCGTGAAGACAATGTTCTTCTTGTCTTTATGTATTTGTTTCCTGTGTTTCTGTCAGCTACAGGAGTGATTGGCACATATATGGACATGCAGTGATGTTTGCTGAATGCCTAAGAATACCAGACCGGGCTTGTAGTATTGTCTGTCTGCCCTGTGTCATAACATTGCTGAGATGCCAGTGTGATACCTTACATTCCATTCTTGGTTACCTGGTTGTCCAAGAGAAGTGAGGGTGGAGGCTTACCAAAGTGTGTCACTTGGGTGCAATTGCTGGCATCAGCTTTGAGATCAGAAACCAGCTTAGCCAGACATCTGCTGGTTCTGAGACGATGAAGACACCATCATTAAGTCCACAGCATTTGAAGGAGGAGAATGCTCATAGCAGGTTATTCTGGGGTCACATAAGAGGCTGAATCCCAGATCTGGTATGGAGGCTCTCACCGACTGAATCTAGGTTCTTAGAAATACCGGGTAATATTCGGTCATACTTGGAGGTATGTTTTAATTGCAAGGTGCCAAAAGTCACAAAGTAAACAAAAGTAAAAAACAGAAATACTTACGTAGTAATATTGTGGTTGAGTGAATGAATGGATCCCTCAAATTTATTTTCCTACTGACCTAGAGGAACCATCCCAATAGATGAGTATTGGCTATCTAAGAAAGCAAACTGAGCATAAACAGAGCAGTAAGCAGAATTTCTCCAAGATCTCTGCTTCAGTTCCTGTTGAGTTCCCTTAGTGATGGACTGTGACCTGAAAGAGTAGACCCAATAAGTCCTTTCTTTCCCAGGTTGCCTTTTGTCAGACATATAATAGAAATTATAAAGCAAAGTAGAACAGCCATTATGAGATGGTGGCTTCTTCTCTCATCTACGCTGCCTCATGGCTGTAAACTGGTAGTTCTTCCTCATGTACAACATCTGCACTCCAGACAAGAAGAGGACCTAACAAACTAGATAAAGGCCCTCATCAGATCAATATTTTCCTCTTCAGCAGGAAAACACATCCTAAAAGATCTGTTATGACTGATCACCTGGAACCCCAAAACTAATCACTAAGCGAGAATGAGAAGTCTAAGGTTGGTTTAGTCGATCATGGTTCTTCTCCTATAGAGGACGAGGCAAATCCGCTCTCCTAAAAGCTGATGAATCCCCTTGGCCCTTTCAATACACTGTGACTCTCCTAAGAAAAGGGAAGGGTGGGGTGGTGATTGGTGTCGCTTGGCAACGTGATAGAATCTGGAATCAAGTGGAAGAAGGGCATCTGGGCATGCCTGTGGATTGCATTAACTGGGGAGGGAAGACCCAGCCAATGGCTGGGATCATGCAATGTGTAAACAACAGGAGCTGAGCAGCAGGCATGCATGCATCCCTCAATGTTGCCTGACGATAGATGTGATCCGAGCAGCCTCTCCAAGCTCTTGACCCTTTGACTACCTCACCTGAATGCTTGGATAAACCCTTACTTATTCTTTCAAGTGGCATTTCACAAGAGTATTTTATTATAGCTTTGGAGGAAGAAACTAAGACAGGCAGATATTTGATTCTCTATGGCCACAGGTGGTGTCTGTGGACTTAGGCATCAACCCCGCAGAGGCACTGTTGCTACCAGGCTCTGTCCCTTAGCATACTTTCCACATGCTCAGAGGACACGAGGACAAATCCCATGTGTTTGTCATAGAGAGAATGTCTGAAGCTGCCAAATATAGGCACTCAATTCCACCGAAGCATCCCAAGGTGGTTTCTCTCCTAAATCATGCAGAACATGGCACTGAGAACAGGATTGGGGATATGAAGAGCTTTGGACTTTGACATCTGAGCCTCAACTTCATCATCCATGGAAGGAGAATTATATTTATTGCATAGGTTACTACTTGATAAGAAGGAGGCACTATTTACAAAGCCTACAGTCATTGCTCAGGAAATAGCAGACCATTGAAAATAACTATTAGTAGTTAGTCACTTTGGGAATTTGAAATAACAGTTATTTTTGATGGTCAGCTTTGGACTGCCTTTTCATCACTGGTGAATCAAATCACTCTACTACTGCCCAACCTGAATTAAATCAACCCACCTGCTGATCCTTGACATTTTACAAGGGCTAAGGGCAGACAAAAATGTCTAAGGGCAGACAATCACCAGAGAAACAAACTACCATAATTTAGAGAATATTAGAAAAATACAAAACCACTCAGTTGGTCCATAAGGATATTATGTAAGATTATGTGTCTAAGATTGAGTTTGCAATAAAAAGAAGCTCTACATAGCATTGCCAGCCAGAGGCCAGAGTGAAGAGTTGGCAGTTTAGACGAAGAAACACAGAGAGTTTGCAACAAAACTTCAAGTTTTACTTCTATCTGACTGTCACTGTCAATAACCTTTAAACCATCTTTTATTCAAATGTAGTGTGACCAGGAAAGGTATCCTGTGGTTGTCTGAATGGAAATGGCCTCCATAGGGTCATATGCTTGAATACTTGGTCCCCAGTTGAAGGAACTATTTGGAAAGAGTGTCCTTGTTGGAAGAACTTGGCAGTGTAGGTGGGCATCGAGGCTTACATAGACTCCCAGTTCTCTCTCTCTCATTCCTATTTGTGGATTACTGTAAGATCTCAGATGCTGCCCCAGGACCCACCTGCTGCCATTTTCCCCACTATGATGACCATGGTCACACTTGTTGAAACTGTGAGCATCAATAAAACTTTTGTATAAATTGCTTTGGTAATGATGTCTTATCACCAGAAATACATAGCTAAGATAGCTTCCAACTGAGGTTGTGGCCTTCCATTTATAACTTGGGGGTAAAATTGATATGTACAGTGTGCAGTATGTGTACTCCAAGAGGACACCTAAACATGAAGACACCCTGGACACACATTTGGAATTTCCTTCAGAGATCCTCTGGACAACCAAGATATCTTTTCCCCTTTCCCTACCCATTAGGGTAATTGAAACCTTCAATCTAGCCTTGTACCTAATATAATCCTAACCATAAGCTTAACCTTAGTCCCATCCCAGTACATAAACCCAATAAGAAGATTCTGGGCACTCACAGTTGACCTGTGGTCTGGTAAGACCTCTGCATCTTCCACTGCCGAACTTAGTCTGACTTCTGAATTTAATCTGTTTTCAAAGATGGATAGTGGTGGAAATTGTCTTCCAAGTCATAAGTGCTTTGCTGTGCTTCACGTGTTCTTTACTGTCCCCTGTTCTTTTCAAAAAACTCTTGCTAAGTTGTATGTATGACCCTACTTCATAAATTGGACACATAATTCTTTCTCTGCCACATAGAGAATCGTCCTTGTTTGGGGGTCCAACACGCTTTTCCTACCGTATTTCACTAGAGTCGACTTGAGGGTACTGCTAACATGAGCTGTGTAGTGTGAATGAGTTCTTTGTTTACTAAAGCATCCAGTCTTAGACAAATGTCACTTACTTCTATCTTCCTGAGACAGGGGTCATCAGCCTGGAACCAGCCTTCTTTTTGTCAAGTATATAACTTAGTATAAACCATGCATTCATTTTAAGACTATCTATTCTTTTCTAATTATAGCATTGGAGTGTTAGAAATTCTTTAGAGGCCTGTACCTCAATAGGAATCCCACATGTATGACAGGTATGTAGAGTGGGAGGTGTAAATTAGTGACACTTGATGTGCTCTATGCGGGTTTCTCACTTTATGTTGGCTCCAATCAGTTCCATCTTTCTGTCAAGGATGTCAGAGTTCTTTTGGCACTGAAAGGTTGCTTTCTTAATTGTGCATAAGATGGGCCCCTTTACTGCTTTAAAACGCATACATTAGAAGGTCAGTTGTGGGCCTCTTCTAGGATTGGTCATCCCAGAATGCTCAAGTTCTTGTCTCGTTGAGGAAGATAGTATTGTCCCAGAGTCCTGTGCCCATACAGGAATGCTAACCACGATGGAGTGGTTAAAATAGCAATCACATCCCCCTTACCATCCATCTATCTGCCCCTGTGTGGAGGGAGAAGAACTGACTCACTTGTGGGATGCTGGGAGACTCACATTTTGTTGGCTTCTTTTATTTAGACAAAGTTAAGATGAAAAGTAACATGTTCCCTGGGAATTAACTTCTACTTGGCTCCTCAGTCTTCCTTGAGGAATTGCCTTGGCTGCAATGAAAATTCCTTCTTATTTTTCTTATAGGCAGCAAACCTTACAAGGTTCTGTTTCTTCAAGAAAGGAAGGCAGGACAAGGAGAAAGACACCTTCATTTATTTAGGTGCACTGCCTGTGAGTCAGTAGGTGAGTTCAACTAATTCGGGCATGGAGGAAGAATGTAGTAAAAGATGCATGTGACCAGGCTTGAAGCTATGTTTTCTTATCCACGGCATCTAGCAACAATACGAGTATTGTTATATCCTTGACTCGTGCCCATCTCGGTTTCTCAGTTTGTTTGGAATTCAGAGAAGGAAAAATAGTGTAAGTTATCCAACCAACCTGAGGAGTCTTTCCTAGACCAGATAACTCTCCTCTGATTCATCTGTGCTGACAAGGCATGACCTAAAATGTCTTCTGTCCTATCAGTAAAACAAATACCGCCCACCATCATCCCCTATTACCATGCATATTTGGTCTCCTGCCACATTTTTGGTACCCACCACATCCCTTCATCCCAGGAAGTACCTCTTGCCCTCCGGCTGGATCACAATGGCATTCCTCAGTTTTGTTTTTCTCATTGCTTTGAAGGAATGAACTAAGCAAGCCCTTTCTTCTTTCTTTATGAGTCAATATTATTCATCAATTCTGTTATTAAGTCTGATTTCTAGATGCTAGAAGGTTTAAATGTTCACTTCCATTGGGTTTGTTTTTTTCTGTCTTAGTTAAGGAGAATTTTATTAGCCCTGTACAATAAGGCTCTGTATGATATTTAATAAGCTATTAGGTGAAAGCAAAGCCAAACCAAACTTAATTTGGAGTAAATTCATTTATTGTTTCAGATATCTGGAAATCTAGGGAAAAGTCTGAATTTGGAATTTGTGAAACTCAGGATGCAGCTCCCTCTGCCTCTGTCTTCTGCATTTCTTCTGGACTGGCTTCCTTCATGGTCTTTTTCAGTAGTTTGGGTCTTTATAAACACATAAGACAATCTCTAAATAAATAATATGGTTCTGAGCATTTCCTAATGGTTACAGAAAGAAAAAATATTTAAGAATTTTAATAAAGTTTCCAGAGCTTCAAACTTTTCTTCAGATAAAACTGTCATATGTTCTCTCTCTCTCTCTCTCTCTCTCTCTCTCTCTCTCTCTCTCTCTCTCTGTGTGTGTGTTTGTGTGTGTGTGTGTGGTTATGAGTAATGGTCAGAGGTCAACATAGAGATCCTGTACCATTTTCTACTTTGTTTTTGGACACTGGGTCATCTCATGAATTTGGAATTCCCTGATTTGACTAACCCAGCTAATCACGTAACCCTCTTCTCTGCAATTTCCCCAGAGCTGGGAGTATAGACATGCACTACTGTCCCTGGCTCTTATATGGTTTCTGAGTAACTGAACTTGTGTCCTGATGCTTGCACAGTAAGCCATGCTTTGCCAGATGAGCCATCTCCTCAGTCATGTGTATTAATTCTTATCTTCATTAGTGATCATTAGGAAAAGGACCACGCCCATGCACAGGAAAGGACATTCCTTTTTCTGAGGCATACAGAGAAAGAAGAAGGTACGGACAATGAGCCATATATATGTCACTGATATATTTTTCTATGATTCTGTGTTTGAATCCACAGTCAGATCTTTGAAATCCATGATGAGGTACACATGTTATATTCAGGAACACTGAACAGCAAGTAAGGCACCAGTTGCTTCTAAGATCATGGTATAAACAATCCATGTCCAGAAAGCTTCAGAAGGTCATCATTAACATTGCAAATAGTTAAAAAAATATTCCATTTGAAGTTGCCTCTTTATAGTACTAGTGTTCAAAGGTAACACCTTCATGTTCTTGGTCAGTAAGTAGCTAGCCTAGGTGTTCCTAGCATACAGGCCCATCTCCATTCACCAGCAAACAAAATACAAAAAAAAACCAAACAAACCCAAAACCCTCTGTTTGAAAAGAAATTAAATCTCTTTCTAAATCAAGCATTTTTAGTTACTTTCTTTTATGAGTGCTTTGACTACATAGATGTATATGTACCACATCCATTTCCGATGCCCATGGAGACCAGAAGAGAGTGTCAGATACTCTGTAGATGGAATTATGTATGGCTTTTAGCTACCACAGGGGTGCTGAGAACTGAACTCAGACCCTCTGCCATAGCAGTAAGTTCTCTTAACCACTGAGCCATCTCTCCGGCTTCCCAAATATAGCCATTTCAACTGGTGTTTGTAAACATTTGTACATGTGAACCCTCCCTCCACTGCCACACACACATACACACACACCCACCCCCCCCCCACCCCACCCCAAACCTCTCTCTCTCTCTCTCTCTCTCTCTCTCTCTCTCTCTCCCCCCCCCACACACACACCCAAGAGCTTGTTTCCTGACACAGGAGTATCCACACCTATGTGGAGAAAGGAAGAAAGAGAGTTCTGACCCCATGGTGCAAGAAGCTCGCCAGTCTCTGCCTGGATAAGAAACATTTTCCCTGTCCTGTCATTCTGAGAAGAAAGAATCCTCTTTGATATTAGTCTGAGTTCTCTAGAAAGCACACCCCCAAGCCTGGATTATATGACCTACTTAGGAAAACCAATTCCCTTGTAGATGTGGGTGGATGTGGGGCAGGTAAAGAGAACAGTCCAAACACTAGGCCAGTTTGAACTAGAATGAGGTGGATAATGGAAAAAGCGAGAATGTTCAGGGCTATCCTGCTGTCTAGAGAAGTTCAGCAAATCTGATGGTGCCAGAATGGAACTGAGCAGATACACCCTGCATGTGTGCGGGAAGAGTTTACCCACCAAGCCTGCTGTGCTCCATCATTGGAAGCGGAGCCTTATAGAACCCTGTGACAGCTTGAAAAATCAGAAACTCCAATAACAACGTCAGTCATTTGTTCATTTGTTTTGATTTAAAAATAACTAATCAACATTATTTGTACTTATTAATGAAATTTTCTGACACACCTTAAATGGTCTGTCCCTGGCTCAAGCTGTGGTTGGTGTAGCGCAACCCTCCTGAGGAATTCTGGCCTCAGTACACACACTGTGATGGATTTTAAGGCTCAGTGCCTGGGACTCCAGATCGATAATGCTCCCCGTGGCTAGAGGCCTGTGAGATGCATTCTCATGGCAACCCTACCTTCTCTCTGAGAAGAAAATGTGAGAACACTAGAAAAAACACCCATGCTAAGCAGCTTGCAGTAACCAGAAAGTCTCTAAGAAGCAGGAAGGTTTAGTTACAATTTCTCTAAATTTTAGCTAGGACAGTAATGCTCGATACTGAGAAGTGCCATGGGTAGGTGGCAGCCTGAGAAACTCTAAGAGGAATAAAATGACATCAAATGCACTGTTGTTTGATAGAGCTTTTATTTTTGGACTTACAGGGGGAAAAAAACCCTATCATTAAAAGCAGGTGCTTGGATAAATAGAATCAATTATTGCTTAGTATGTCTTTGTCAGCTGTTACACATCTCTGAGAGTGAACTAGCTGATTCTTCCCCACATGCAATACCTGGTGTTAAAGCAAAAGTTGAACTCTGAAACTACAGAAGAAACTAAACAGTTCAAAGATGACATCAGGAGTAACAAGCGTTTGGGGAGTGTGGTGAATTCAGAGTGTGTATGACCTTAGATAAAGCTAATATGATTTCCAGAAACCATGGAAGCCAGCAGCATTTCCTTAAGTAACCCACAGCTTATCTTCTATAGCTCTCTCTGTAAAGTTCCTTTATTTCTAATTAACATCTACACCCCAGCTGCCAAGAAAAACAGACAGTGGCATACATTAGACAATCAAACATTTATTGAACGAATAAATGATTGAAAGAACTTGTGAAATGGAATTTTTCCTTCTATAAAATTTTAATTATAATTTAATTTGTTATTATTAGTTATCATGACTTCTTCCTTTTTAAAAAAATAAAACTTGGAGTCAATGAAAAACAGTGATTTGCTTTCGACTTGAGAAAGTAAATGTTGAAAGGAAGCCTATAACAAAGTCTTCAGTATTGTCATGCCAGGGTCATTATCTGTTCTCTGAGATCATGTTTGGGGGTGTAAAATAAAATCTCTGAAGCTGTCTGTTGCAGATTCTGCATCCTTTGTCTCAGTACTCAGGCACTTTTGTCCATCTGCCTATCTTCTCTGTTTCTGAATGGTTGCTTCTAACATTTACCCACTAACATACTGAGGAAGCTGTGTTTATTTGTGTGTATGTGTGGCGGGGGGGGGGTGGGCTCTACTGGGGATTTTGTTTCCATATCACTCACTAGGTTTTGCAGAGACACTGAGCAGACCCTGTGTGGCCCTCCGTGGTTTCTGACACCTGGGATGTAATGTTACCTTAGTTCTGGAGGATCTGACTTGCTTCACCTAGAGCAAGATGTTAAAGCCAGATGCAGGAGCCCATTCCTGCAACCTCAGTATTTAAAAATTCGAGGCGGGAGGACCTGTTGGCCTAAGCTACACAAGTCTGAGGCCAGCTTGTGCTCTATGTCTCTTTGTCTAAAAAAAGGAAGGAAGGAAGGAAGGAAGGAAGGAAGGAAGGAAGGAAGGAAGGAAGGAAGGAAGGAAGGAAAATGAAGGAGGAATTTGGAGGGAGATTTTAACCATGAAATGAGGATATTAAAACATCAAATAAAGAATTAAAGGGCTTAGGGCTTCTTTCAAAATAACATTTTGGTGAGGGTTCAGTTTAGATGATGTACCAGAAGCCAGTGGCCTTGAACCAGTCAAACAACTCACTGCAGAGAACACTTGCAGGTAAAGCTGAATGGACAAAATGGTATACCTCATGGCACAGCACAGTTCCCAATGCCACTAAGATGAATAAAGAGCTGGTGGAGAGGTAGGAAAGACAGAGGAGCAAGTGTTTTGTTTTTATTTGTTTTTTCTTTTTCTTTTTTTTTTGTTTTTAATTAATATCTTTTAAAATTTTTTTTAGGGATGATTTGTGAGTGAGGAGGGTATATGGAGGGGCAGAGGATGGAGAGGGATTTGGGGTACATGGTGTGAAATTCCCCCAAAAAATCAATAAAAATTATGTTTTAAAAGCCCAAATTTTCAGAATTACAACATCTAAGAACTTTCCTTGAGCATGCTAGGACAGCATCAGAGGGTAATAAAAAGCCTCTTGAGACCCCTGGGGCCATCAACCTTGACTTGCCTCATCTGAATCCAGCTGTGTTACTGGATTCAGATAACAGTTATAGATCTTTTTTGGGTTCAAGTATTTCCTGCTCCTGTGGACTGTAATCTTTCTGCCTCCCATCCATGATGCAAAAAAATGGAGGTCACAGGAAGACTTGGGAAAATGGTTGAACTGGATTGTTAACTTGACAAGATTTAGAATCATCCAGGAACCAAATTTCTGGGTATTCTCCTCTGTGAAGATATTTTTTGAAAGTTTTAGCAGAGATGGGAAGAGTTACAGGGCATATTTATTTATTTATTTATTTATTTATTTATTTATTTATTTGGTGTGGAGGGGCACATGTGGAGGCCAGAAGAGGCTATGGGAAAGCTGGGGTAGCAGGTGGTTGGGAACTGCCTGAGGTGGGCACTGAGAACACAACCTCAAGTCCTCTGCAACTGCAGGCAATCTTTTCTTTAATATTTATTTTCCATTGATTTTATCACACTATACATTTTTCTCTGCTCTCTTCCCTTCCTCCCCTCTCCCCTTCTACCCTCTCCTGTGACTTATGCTCCCAATTTACTCAGGAGATCTTGACTTTTTCTACTTCCCATGTAGATTAGAACCATGTATGTCTATCTTAGGGTCTTTTTTGTTCTCTATGTTCTATGGGATTGTGAACTGTAGACTGCTTTTACTTTGCTTTATGTCTAAAAGCCCCTTATGGGTGAGTACATATTATATTTGTATTTCTGGGTATGGGTTACCTCACTCAATATGATGTTTTCTAGATCCATTCATTTGCCTGCAAATTTCAAGATGTCATCATTTTTTCCTTCTGTGTAGTACTCCATTGTGTGAGTGCATCACATCTTCTTTATCCATTCTTTGGTTGAGGCTCATTTAGGCTGTTTCCAGGTTCTGTCTATGAGAAATAAGGCTTCTTTGAACATAGTTGAGCACATATCCTTGTGGTATGATTGAGCAACCTTTGAATATATACCTAAAAGTGATATTACTGAGTCTTGAGGTAGATTGTTTTCTAATTTGCTGAGAAAATTGCTATACTGATTTCCAAAGCATCTTTAATAGGTTGCACTCCTACCAGCAATGGAGGAATGTTCCACTTACCCCACATCCTCTGCAGCATAAGCTGTCAAGAACAAATAATCTAATAAAATCATGGGGTACAGACCTAAACAGAGAACTCTCAACAGATGAATCTCAAATGCCCAAAAGACACCTAAAGAAATGCTCAACATCCTTAGCCACCAGAGAAATGCAAATCAAAATAACTCTGAGATTCTATCTAACACTTGTAAGAATGGCCAAGATCAAGTGCCAAAATCTGAATCACAGGATCAGCTATCTAGACCCAACTCTTCCCTTTACAAGTTGCTTTTGTCAGGCATTTTTACCAGGGAGGAAATTAACTAAAATAAAAAAAAAATGACAGTGAAGAGTGGGGCTGTGGCTGTGCTCCACCTGAGCACATGGTTCTTAGGGCTTCAGAACTGGTTGGTGGAAGGACTATCAACTATATCCCATCAATATGTGATCCAAATAGACTTTCCCTTTTTACACTTTCTTTTGTTGGATGTTTTGTTACAGCACTGAGAGAAATAACTAATTTGTGAGGAGCCTAAGTAGTTCACCCGGTAAGTGGCAGTTTTCCAATCCCAAGACATTTGTCTGACGTGTGCTCCTGGCTCTTTGCTCTCCTCTGTCTCACTCTGCTCATCAACAGTGAAAGCCTTACTTACAGGGACACTGATGCTACGTATATGTTTATGTGCACCTGTCTTTTGATTGACGACTATCTCTGTCCAAGGCCTGTCTAAATAGTATCAGGGACAGGGTCCACCAGTACGGAATAATGTTTACTACAATTATATTGAGCAGAACACTAATCGAATATGATAATAAATTCCAGTTAGCACTCCTGTATCTAGGTGATACTTCTGTCATTTTGATTTTTGGACCTTCTGCTGAACGTCAGTAAAAAAGACTCAAAGCTTCACTAATTTCATGAGAATCAAAGAAAGATATTTCCAAGTCTCCATGAAAAGAGACCTGGAGGTCACATAGGAAAATTGTGTGTGTGTGTGTGTGTGTGTGTGTGTGTGTGTGTGTGTGTGTGTGTGGCTTAAACCGAGTCTAGACCTCTTGTGATAAGAGATGACAGAACACATTTTGAGCTAAAGCTATTAACTCTTGGGACTTTCATCACAAACTTTAACTTTCCATTTCAAAGTGTCACTCTCATGATCATTCTACATGCAGGAAATTCCATACTTCCTTGGGCTCATGAACCTGGAGAAGAACGCAGTTTACACTCGGAGACTGCTGTGTAATAGCTTGTGCTATTAAAAATGATATGCTCTTAAATATTTATAATGGGAAAAGTAATATTCAGCATCTTACATGTATTATTAACAATCTCTAAATACATCCTCTAAATCAATTACAGTGTGTATTGTGATCCTGCCACTGAAATCTACCTTCTTGTTTTTTGGTTATTAGATTGAGGACAAGAAATGATGAGTCCCCCAGGAATGCTGTGACCTAGATTCAGTTTCCATATGTTCAATGATTCCTGAGGTGTTCATATCTGTTCAGATACCGACTATTCGTTATGTGTCTTCATAGTCATATGAAATTTAAATTTTCCATTATTGGATTTTCAGAAATACAATAGAAGAATGAGACCATTTGACTGGGGTTTGAGCAACCGGCATTCTAGTCCTGGCTTTGGCGTTGATTTACAGTGAACCTTGGCCATGTTGCTTTTGTGTTTCATTTTCCTCAGCTGGAAATAGGTAGCCTGTCCTTCCTAGAGCATAGTGGAACTGGGACCCCAACCTGCCCGGCTGCGGGCAATGCACCTAGTAGGGACTGACACAGCATGCCTATGGGACCAAACAATCAAAACATCAGAAAACAAATCTCAGACAGGTGAATATTTCTGTTTGTTTATTTGAGGCAAGAGCCGTGGCTGGGTTACAACTTCATGTTTTGGGGACTCAAAAGCAGACTCTTGGGCACTCTGGAATAAGAAATGATAAGGTTCATAGAAGTAAAGAGAAAGAGTATGTAGTCTGCATGGTGAAATAATAGGACCCATACTCATGGTGTGGGGATGCCCATATGAGTGCTGTGTATTGAGATGGCTCCATATGGGAAGGCAGCAGTATTTGGCAGAGACTTTAGTTTGGCTCAGGTCTCTGAATCCAAGATAAACTGCTTCTTAAAATCTTTCAAGTCATTCTCCTGGCTTATTTAGATTATCCTTATCATTATCCTTATCAGGCATAACTAAGGTCGGAGTTTTGCTATGGAATAGTGGACAACAGTGTCCCTGTCTTCTATTCAGGCTGATACTGGATGCTAGTGACTGTGGAGAAGGAAGACAAATGTAGTGCTGGGGCTACCAGGAAAAAACCAGGGGACATGTTCCATGACCAGCGAGCTTTTGGGAAGATCTGAGACATGATGTCAAGAGGGGATACAAGTCTTTGGAAAGTAAGAACCGCACGTGTATACTACTGGAAATCTTTTGCAACTTGGGGAAACGGGAGGCTACTCAAGTCTCTTGAGTCTCATGTTTCACTGAAGTAACCTTAGAGACAGCAAAGGACACATTAAACATGAGCGGCCAAAAGCAGCCTATTGTCACCCTGCATCCTATGCTGGGTGTAAAAATGCCAGGACCTCAGTTGGGGGGCTTTAGATGTCTGGAAGACAACTGTTCTTTTCATCTTTATTTTCATCTTGGACTCTAAGTAGTTCAAAGCCTCCATTCTAGCACTCCCCCATAGAGCACAGAACAATGAAGTCATTTAACATATTGGCAACGATTGCTACCTGAGCCTTCAAAAAACGTAGAGAGAAAATTCAATTCAAAATTTCTATGTATGCATGTGCACATGTAGATGATGTTTTCTGGTTTTGCAACTGCTCTCAAATAAACACTCAGAGGCTTAATATAAATTATAAATGCTTGGTTGATAGCTCAGGCTTTTTACTAATTAACTCTTACATTTAAATTAACCCATTTCCTTATCTATGCTTTGCCATGTGCTCATGGCTTGTTACTTCACTTTCTACACATCTTGCTTCTCAGCAGCTGGCTGGAGTCTCCTCTGACTTGGACCTTCCTCTTCCCATCTATCTCAGTTTGACTTTCCTGCCTAACCTTATCCTGTTGAGCTATTGGCCAGTCGGTTTGTTTATTAAACCAATCATAGTGAAATACAGTCACACGGTGCATAGAAGGAGTATTCCACAGCATGTACATGTGTGTCTGTCTACACGTCGGCATGGAATAGCATGTACTTGGTAATTGGACTTTAGAGCAGGGAATCTCAGGTTCATGACCAAGAAAGCACCAGGCAGGTGTTAAATTTTTGTTTCTGCCCTTGGACCAGAACTGTGGCAATTCACTGTTTAATTCTAGATAGAGGATGGTTCACCTAAACCTCCACGCCCCTTTCGTCCACATGGAGGTGGAAGCTAGACCTCTAAGAGCTTTGCCAAATCTAATACTTCTAGCTCATAAGTGATCCTGTCCAAAATCACATCTTAGGGATAGAATACATTGTACAGATATCAGGAGTTAAGTTCAGTGGTAGGCTCTATCTTCATTTTGTAGGAGAAAATGAGAAAATAAAAAAGGAAGAATATATTGAAGTTGACCTTGGAGTTTTCGTTTTTGAAAAAAATATTTTCAAAATAGTATGAACTAGCAAAAAAAATAATCTAAACAAATAATAGATGTTTTGCCATGGAAACAACAAACAATAGAGACTGTTCTAGGGAAGCAAGTGAAGCTGACAGTTTGAACATGTAGCACTTTTTGGGGGAATTTCTGCCTCACCCAAGAATAGAAAAAGTTTGATCTTCTGGCGTCTGTGTATCTATAAGAAATAAAGGTCTGAATCCAAAAATATAATGGTGTTATATTCACTTATATTAAAAGTAGGCATATTTTGTTAAGCCTTTATTGTGAGAGCCTCATCTGTGCTGTGTGTCATTTATAGTGGTATCCTGGCCACTTATTAGATACCAGCGACAGACAGTGGGGTCATCTCCTCTTTAGGGAGATGTAAAACATGTTGACTATTGAGTACCTCTGGGCATAAATTTGCCTACTCTGCTGGAAGGGGGATTTCTGTCAAGTCTGTGCGATTAAACTGCAGAGAGGCAGTGTTGGTGTGAGGCTTGGCTGTCCTCTTTAGCACTGGTAGAAGTTTGTGAGCAGTTTGTAAGCCTTCTTTCTTCGTCTCTGAAGGGAGGGGATGATGCCGACAATCTCCCGGGGTCGCGCTAGGATGGGATTCAAGATTATACATGTGAAATGCCTAGAAAGCAAGTGTGTATGAACAAATGTCTGAGGAGCAGGGAGTGGGGGAGGGTTTGAACCTACGCTAGTCCAAAGAAACAAGTCAAGGAAGATGGTGTGCATTCATCTTTGGGTGAGGAAATCGACATTGTACCACAAAATTATTCTCATTGTGCTTTTAATCAGAGAGTAAAGGGTGAGCCGAGGCGCGTCTCTGAGCACCTAGCAGGCATCGGATACTATAGCGGCTCCTTTGTGAGCAGAGTCTCATCTGGTCTCTCAGCTCTCATGTGAAGTATTTGTGCAGGGCCAGTTTTCGGAGGCTGTAATGGAGGCTAAGAGAAGAAATTCTATCTGGTGCTTTATGGAGATAGAGGATTTGTTCAAGTTTAAAGCTCATGTTCTTTCCACTTCCCCAAAGATAAGACTAGTACCCAGTCTACTAGAATTGAAAATAATATATTTATATCAAGGCCATCCAACATGAATTTAAAGGGAAAAAAAGACTTATTCAGCATTGTGTCTTGCCTAGCTGCAAATAATTGTAGCGGAAGTGAGTTTGCTTCATGACACTGAGTTTCCGGGATCATTATAATGGCCCAGAGAGGCCTGTGGCTCAGACTTCAAAACACACATTGGCTGGCAAATACAGCACAGGACAAGAGAATGTTAAAAATCTAAGTTATTCTAATATTCAATTAAAAACGAAGCGATGGTGGTGATTCTTTGCCAGCTCTCTTCTGCTAAATCCATGTGTTTGAGAGGTCTTCCTTTTGGTCCTTTCTGCCCCCAATCTTTCATGCTGGCGGAGGGGAAAACTCTGAATCATGGCTCAGGGAATTGGGTTGCGTTGCTTTTGAAATATTAGCGATGGTAGGAATGGTTTCCAATTACAGTGAACTGAGTGTACAATCCCCACGCTGTTCTATTTAAATAACTGCTGAATCGCCTGGTCTGCCTTCCTGTTTGTAGCTCCCCTGAACAGGTAAATAATGGAAAGCAGAAAGAAAATCAGCACCTGCAATAAATAACCACGCAACCTGGTGGTGGGACTCTCCTCCTCCGCCTGCATTTCTTCCCCTCCGCCAGAGTTTCCTTATCGTAACAGAAAATAAAAAGTGGCCTTTTCTATGGAGATTGAAGAATCCAAAGTTCTCTTGGGGTTGTGAGGTTAAGAATGTTTATAGCAGTCTGTTGCAGTGGGAAAAAGCATGGACTCCGGAGTCAGAGAGAATCGGTGTTGATTTCCAGCAATATTGTCAGCCAGGATGTTCCGCGGAAGTAACTCTCACGTTTGAAGTTTGCCTTCCGCCGAAACTGAGAACCCTGGAGCTTGATCTTTGCGTCTCATCATAGGCAGATGGTGCCCAGGATAGTGTGTGCACAGCCCCCAGCAGAGTTGCTAATGTGTCATGGGCCGGTAGTGCGGGATGGGAGTAGCGCACTGCTCCTGTCAGTTTCTTTGCTAGATGGAGCCACAATCATCAGATTGTGTAAGCTACAAAGCACACAGAGCTGGCAGTATGCAAGCCACAGCAGGTATTCAGAGAATATGCCACATTGGGAGAATGCCAAGCTGACTGGAGGTTTACCTTGTTATGGGGATGATATATCAACTTTGTGAGATCTTTTATGGCAAGTGGGTGATAATACTTGTTGGTGTCTACGACTCAACACTTCATTAATGAATGGGAGAGGTAGTTTGGGTGTGCCCTTGTGCACGAGCAATCTCACACATGCGCATGCGTGTGTGTGTGGTAGAGTTAGATAGAATAATAGGAAATGAACTCACTACTCCATTCCTGCACAAGTCATCTGTAGCAAAATGAGGGGTAAATTTTTTGAAATGATTTTTTTTTCAGAGGGACAGAATTTTGTGTTTCTCATAGTGGTCCCTCAGTATCTGAGGATGATCTTGAACCCCAGGTACTAGCTGCCTCTACTTCCCAAGTGGCAGGGTTATAAATGTGTATTACAACACCAATTTTATGGGGGTCCTCAGACCCAAACTCAACATCTTATACATTTTAACTAATTATTCAACCATCTAAGACACATGCTCATTGACTTGTGAACTTTGAAGACAGTCCCTCTGGCCGGCCCCAGGAAGCAGAGGCAGATATGGTCATGGGGCAGCAGGATATAGCAGTGGACCTCCGAATCACAGTAGATAACACGGTTCGCAAGGAGCCGCTGACTTTACTGCCCATTACAGTTGTCCAGAGGGATGCCCCTAGTTCTTCTGGTTCTTTGGTGCCTGGGAGGTCACTGTATCCCGAGGTGAGCAGTTGTAAAGATTAGTGAAGAGTGTTCCTCTCTAGTTAGACTCTGGCCTTGTCCTCCTATGGCTCATTTATGGGTCTTCATCCTTATGACTGGGCAATCTGTTCTCCTCATGTATGTGAGTGCTTCTAGATTTTGAAGGCATATATTATCTCCTCAGCTGCAGCATCCCTGCTCTCTGGATGGCTTGTCAGGAACAGAATTGGACTGAAACTGCTTCTTGGAGTTTGCAGTGTAAGGCTAGCCACACCTTGTGTGATACCGTAAATCACTGGAGCTGAGGGATCTACCACCTCACAGAAAAAGCCTGGCTGCTTACCCACTCCTTGACCTGGTTATGCATTCCTACCCATGAAATAGGAAGAATGCTTGTTAAATTTGTGAGGCTTAAACCAAATCATTATGTGGAAATTCACTGTAAATAATGAACCACTGTACGATTATGTTGTCCGCCCGTAAAGGCATCGACGGAAATAGTTTTATGCCTGTTTCGCTTGGATTTTAATCGGTCCTGGAAGCACTTCGCCTACAGGTTATTAGCTTGAGGAGCAAGTCTCCTTAATGGTGAAAACAACAGATCTGCTTTTTGAAACAGAATAAAGTGTTCCCATCTTGGACGTCAGCTATGTTTGAAAGATTTGTTCATTCAAGTATGACAGCTTTTATGTCTATGTGGAGCTTCGCTGTTGGCTCGCCATCTTGTCACTAGGGGTCTCCTTAACTAATCCAATATTCTTCCCTTTTTGACACTGGTTTAGTCTTGGGCCTTAGCTGTGGGTCTAGAGTTCAGAAGAGTGAACTCAGGGTACATCCACCTCTGTAAAGACAAGAACGTGGTCACAGTCACCAGGCAAGTGACCAAAGAGTTTGCAAGATGAACTGGGGAGATGGCTTTATTTGTAAGTGCCTGCTGTGCAAGCAGGAGGATCAGAGTTCAAATCCTCACCACCCATACAAAAGACTCAAGCATGGGTATGTCTGTAACCGCAAGTGGTAGATTTGGCAAGGTCAATCCTCAGAGTTTGCTGATAAGCCAGTTGATGAAGGGTAGCCATTGGGTTCAATGAGATACCTTGTCCCAAAAGCTAAGTTGGAGAGCCACTGAAAAGACAATAGACATCAGCTTAGATTCTCCACATGTGCAGGCGTGCACACACACACACACACACACACACACACACACACACACACACACACACACACAGTTTGCAAGATGCCATGGGAAAGAAATTTTTGTCTTTTCTCTTTTTGGCTCCACCTTCACAATCTGTGGCTGTGTTTGCCACATGACAGTTAATGAGAAACCACACTCTCCTGTTTTCCATCAGCCCGAGCATCTCAAATGCCAGGAATGATGACCAACTTTTATCTTCTTTATTTTTATCTTCTTCTAATTAGCCAGCATGGCTTCTGACACAGCGGAGAGCCAACCAATGTGTAGTAAATGAATGACAAATGGAGGAATGAGGTGACAATTGAGCTTGAAGGAATCTTACTTGAAGAAATATTTGAAGCTCTCCCTTGTAAAAATACAATTCCAATTGGCTTAAAGGATGGCAATATATTTCTGGGTTCTTTGAGCCAAGGCTGGGAAGTAGGGTGAACTGGTTCCCCTAGGGGTAGCAGGTAGAGAATGGAAAACAGGTGACTATAGGGGTTGTCATGAGGTCTCTAAGATTCTCAAGTGACTTTATCATACAATGAGGCAAACTTTATATTGAAATTTATCTTTTATTCTGTGGAAAGCTAGTAAAAAGTTTTAAGCAATAAGGTATATTTTAGGGAGAATGTCACTGAGAATAGATTGTGTTAGGAGAGAGCTTGAAGTTGAAAGTCTAACTAGAAGGATCATAATGCCATAATCCAGGTAAATGTCATGGGATTCAGGAGTAAGGGTCTAAGAACAGAGCAGAGTGGCATCTGACTTATTGCCAAAGTCACCATCACTGTCATTCGTTGAGGGCTTGCCCTATGACATTAGCCACCTTTCTTTCTTTTATTTTAAAGATTTATTTTATTTTTTAAAATTTTATTTAAATAACATTTGTTTCACAAGCTGACTGTAGCTTCCCTTACCTTCTCTCCCCCTGTTTCCCCTCTCCCCATCCATTCCTCCACTGTCTCCATTCAGAAAGGGTCAGTTCTCCCACGGACTTGAACAAAGCATGCCATCAAGTTGAGGCAGGATGAAGCTTGTCCCTTTGCATCAAGGCTGGGCGAGGTAATCAAGCATGAGGAATAGGTTCCCAAACCAGTGAAGCATCAGGGACAGGTCCTGATCTCACTAGACATTAGCCATCTTTAAAAACTCGTTGATGGGGCTGAAGGAATGGCTCGGCGGTTAAAGGCATGGCTCACAACAAAAAATAAAAACTCATTGATGACAACAAAAATCTTGGGAAGGATGTCTATGTCGTGTGTTGTGCCCATTTTTAAGATGTGTTGGCTAAAGTCTGGGGAGATAAAATAAATTTCTAAACTTCACAAAGTACTTAAGTGGCTGTGTAGGATCTGTCGTGCAGATTTGCTGAGCTGTGAGCTGAGCTCATTGTACCTAAGGTGTACATACAAAGGCATCTGAGCTACATCCCTTGGAAACTCACCCCTTCTCTAACACCATGCTTTGAGACTGTGGTACTGACTCACTTCTCAGCTGTGAGGTTCAGCTGTACCCATTTGCATACTTCTGATCTCTGCCCCTCATTGTGTTGCCCCCTGACTCTCTGTCCACCTCTCTCCACCCATTCAAGCTCAACAGGACTGTTCTAAGGAGCTCTTTTCTCAAAACCCTTGTCATCATCATGCCATGTATATCAGCCTCATCTGGGATGTTACTCGAGGGAGGTGAGGTCTGAAGTAGAGAAGTGGACTTCTGAGAGACAGTGAGCATCATTCCTCTCCCAGCTTAATACCAGCTGGCTTTCAAAGAGAGGACATTTTCCCTTGAAAGTTGTCACAGAAGAGAGTTTAACATATGTCAGGTAGTTTAATTATAGAAAACGGGGCCACTATCCTTGGATGGGGAAACTCACTTTGGAAAAGCGATTTCTATGTTGACAAAATATCTAACTCCATACATCTGCTGCTCTGTGTATTTGAAAAATACCCGTGCCTGTGTCTGTCTGCACTCTGGTTCGTCTTAGGCATGAGTTGGATCAATCCTGAACCAGGCTATTGATGCAGAAAATAACAACAAACAAACTACAAACACATGAATAATTCATGAGCATCTCTCTGTGGGGGCTTAAGGTCAAGGGCTATGAAAGGTGCATAATTCATTCTGGCATCTCTGCTACCTTTTAGGACCACACTGCATATATGAACTATCTACTATAGGCTAGATATTACACTTACAAACTGTCTCAAACTTTTAACTAGCATAGTTATCTGAGAGACTTTGTGAGAAATTAGTTCCTCTATTTCAGATGAGCACATGGCATTTAGAGAAGCAGAGATATATGCTCAACGTGGAAAATCTAGCATAGTACCTTTGAACAGAAAAAGGCTGAACAGAAGGCAAAAGACATGCAAATGGAACAGAAAATATAGGAAGATATAGGCATGGGGTAAATGCAACTTCTTTGAGATAGACTATCAAGCTGCTTCCTGGTATATATGCTTCTGCTACCCTCCAAGACCACACTGCATGTGTGATGTATCTACTGAAGACTATATACTACCTTGATGAACTGTGTCAAATTTGTTATCTAATAGAGTTAGTCAATCGACTCTGGAATAAACATTAGTTTCTCGATTTCAGATGTGCACTTCCTGATAAAGGAACTTATCATTTTCATGGCAGTTCAGTTTCTAGTAAAGTTTGAAAGAGTGAAAAGGATGGTTCTGTGTGGTACAGGTGTCAAAGGGAAGAGGAAGCTGGAAGTTTCATTGTTTGCATTTATTCAATGTATATGGCATCACAGGGTTCTACACCTTGACGTTAGGGGCCAGAACACAGACTTCCTGATACTTCCGTGCACACCTAATGCTTGAGACTAAATACCCACTGATGTATTCCAAACAGTATATGAAGCAGGCATTTACTTTAAATGGACAATCAGACATGTCCTTTTCCAAACAAAAAGATAATAAGATGTGATGTAGGTGAGTCTTCTATCTATCTGTTCCTTTCATTGGTTAATTAATAAAGAAAACTGCTTTGCCTGATAGGGTAGAATTGAGATAGGCAGAGTAGACCAAACAGAATGCTGGGAGAAAAAAGCAGAGTCAGACAGATGCTATAACTCTCCTCTCCAAGATGGACACAGGTTAAGATCCTTCCCAGTCTCATTATTAGAAATGGGTCAGTCAAGATGTGAGAGTTGGCCAGTAATAGGCTAGAGATGATGGGCGAGGCAGTGTTTAAAAGAATACAGTTTCCATGTTATTATTTCCAGGTCTAAGCTAACCATGCGGAGCCGGGTGGGACAAAAAGCAGGCCTGTTTGCCTCATTACTACAAAGATGATTGTATCCTCAATGAAAAATACTTTTTTCTCTTTAATATCAAGACAGTCTCAGAACTGTGATCAGAGAAATCTGATAAACTTAGTATTAAGTGAATTTTGCAGGGCAAGTGTTAGAACCATATGGGCTCCAGGCTAAATCTGATGACCTCATACCTGTATTTATAAATAAAGTTTTATTGGAACATAGCCATGCTCAATTTTTTTTTTTAAAAAAAAGATGTCCTTCATTGCCTTTATGTTCCAGTAACAGAACTGGGTAATTGCAGACTATACCGCTTACAAAAGCTTTAAATATTTACTCTCTTGCTTTTTACAAAGATTGCTTTGAAAATCTTTGATATACACTATATTAAACTTGATGTCTCTTACTTTTTGTTTCTCCATTTCATAGTTTCATTTTTTGCAAGTCTCCCTGTCTTGTCTCTCTTCCCTTGAGTTACAGTGTTTCACTTAACCTCAGAAACTTGCAAATGACTCAACTTCAAGGAAAACTTAGCTAGAATGAAAAGAGGGTTATTGGTCCATATGTTCAAGTCTGAGTTGTCTTTATAAACTCTGGAATTGTAGACTATCTAATCAAAACATTTGTGTTCATTCTCTATTTGTATGTGCATGCATGTAAATGTGTGTGTGTGTGTGTGTGTGTGTGTGTGTGTGTGTGTGTTATTTTCACTTTGGGGACAAACAATGACTGCTAGATGCTATCTATGACTCTTGGTAGGTGGAGTGTTTCTTTACCCTAGATGCTGTGATTCTTGGTAGGTGGAGTGTTTCTTTACCCTTGCCAAAGCTGAAAAGTCTCAGAAGACTTTCTTTGGTGTTAGGCTCATGCTCGTTTCTGTAACCAGTCACAAAGGTCAACAGTGAAAGATCCTGAGACACAGGCATGGGTCTACTTTGGCTCCTGGGTCTGTGATCTGTCAGAAATGGAAGATAGCAGGTACGGACTTTCTGGGATTGAGAATTTTCTTGTCCTGTGTGTCACCCAGAATGGCTCTCTTTCATTATTAGCAGAACCTGCTGACTCCAGTCCCTTTGCATGTGTAGAGCATGTCTCTGTTCTCTTTTTCAGCTGTGGGGTTCGGTTTCTGTTCTTGGTGCCAGCAGAGGATTCTGATTTGTGAGTCTAAATAAATAACCATCTATTATTCTCAATTCTGAGCTAGTGTGGGATTTCTTTTAAGCATTCTTCTTCATCAGAATCCTCATCCTATGCTGAAAATGTTTGCAGTAGTTTGCATGCAATTGGCCCCCATGAGCTCATAGGGAGTGGCACTATTAGAGGCGTGGACTTGTTGGAGTGGGTGTGGCCTTGTTGGAGGAAGTATATTGCTGTGCGGGTGGGCTGTGAGGTCTCCTTTGTTCAAGCTACACACAGTGTGACACTTAGTTCACTTCCTGTTGCCTGTGGATCAGCATGTAGGACTCTCAGCTCCTATTCCTAGCACTGTGTCTGCATTCCACTGTGTCCTGCCATGATGACAATGGACTAAACTCTAAGCCACCCCAATTTAATGTTTTCTTTTATAAGCATTGTTGTGGTCATGGTGTCTCTTCACAGCAATAGAAGCATTGACTAAGGCAATGTCTGTAATACTTTTTAGAGAGGGAAATTTTTTTAAATACAGTATTTTAATATATACACCCATGTTGAAGTGGGCATCTATTACAATACAAAATAATGTTTCTAGCATCCTAATTAGATATTCCAAGCTCATCTTCACAGCATAACACAAGACCTAGCAAACATGTTATGATCTTGAGAGCCCCAGTTACTTAGTAGTATTTTCTACTTATTTAAACTTTATATTTCATATATTTCATGATAAGATTTAGAAGTAGAAACTTCAGCCAGGCGGTGGTGGTGCACGCCTTTAATCCCAGCACTCGGGAGGCAGAGGCAGGGGGATCTCTGTGAGTTCGAGGCCAGCCTGGTCTACAAGAGCTAGTTCCAGGACAGGAACCAAAAAAAGCTACGGAGAAACCCTGTCTCGAAAAATCCAAAAAAAAGGAAAAAAAAAGAAGTAGAATCTCCAGATTTAGGCCTTGCTTCTTCCATTTATGACTAATCATGAAGAATTTTTAATTTAGTTTCTTAAACTTGTCTTTCTATATTTATATGCAGCTACCTTTTGCTGGTTACTGACTAAAGATAAGACCTTGCATAAGGGCATAATTTTAAATCCGAAATGCAATAAAAGTACCCAATTATTACTAAAAATAAAAATCAAATCCTTTACACTTATGCTATTCGATAGATGACTTTCATGGGAAAATATACTTCAATGCTCCCTGCCACAATTTAATATTTTCTCTGATGAGGTGTGGTGCGGAGAATCACGGGCACTTTAATTACGTGGCTGAAAGACAGCTTTGGCAGCACTTAACAACTGCTGGAGAAGGACTCTGACAGGTTTGCTATAGAAACCAAACCAGCATTAACAGATGTGCCTGGCACTTCATGCGCTCAACACCGGAGAGGTGCAGCTGCCTCTCTGTCTTTATGTCCAGTAGTTTGACTTGTGCCTGCCATTTCCTGATGACCCCCCTAACCCCTGCAAGCTTTATTATCTTTTCTTTTCCGAAGAATGGCCATTTTCTTGACAACTCCATGCTGATGCACAATCACAAAGATGCTCTGCAGACGATTATAGGTACCGAGGGAATAACAGGATGGGAGGCGCAAGCTCCACAGCCAGGCATGCATCTGCAATGCCGAGAGCTGACTGACAGATGCTCACAGTGAAGGCAGCAGTTGTCAACATGGTGATGGGACAGTTAGTCACTGGATTCTGTGAGATGCTTGCATATTTGCTGATGTGCCCCACAGTTCCCTCCCCTTCCCTTGGAACAAAGCCAATTCAAGCATCATTTGGAAGAAGACAATGCTTAAAGGTGGCAGGTGAGAAAGTCTAAGCTTCCCAGACATTTTCAATCCTTACATTCACTCTCTGGCCTTGATCACACGGTATCAATATTTTGAGAAGGCTGGTGTTTTTATTTCATGTTTTCATAGCTCTTCCCAGCTGACTACACGCAGAGTGGTATTTGGAGATAACCGCTTGCTAGGTGTTTGGGGCAAAATGTTTATTCTGCTTTTTGCAAACTAGACATTTTTTTCAAATAGAACTCATTTTACATTCTGAGCCCCAACAAGTGATAAACAGTAAACCAAGCATAGGCAGATGGCCAGTGCCCCATCAATATTAAAAATGCATTAGTAAGTCTAAGTTTTCCTTCTGTGTTTCCCAAGAATTGTCAATCACGAATGAATAGGTCCTATTTGTAGAGAAAGGACAGATTTAAAATGACAAAATCAGAACATTTCTCAGAATCCTGGGAAGGATAGCACTTAAAAAAAAATCAATGTCACCAAAACTTCAAGTGAGTTGTCTTGGGTGTCTGTCAGCTTTAAGATGCATTGCTCTCTCAGAGCCCGTGTATTCTGGATGAAGCAGTTGCTGAAGAAAAACAATCATGGTGATAGTCATAAAAGTTTACTTGGCAAGAAAATTAGGATTGAACTCAGGCTGTTATGACATAACGTAGGAGTTTATAATTGCGATTTGTTATGCAACAATTGGATTAGCTCCCAAGGATCAATGTTTTAATGCTCCATGGAGACATTGGGAAGAAATATACCATCATCAGGATGGATATGACGACAGAGTACAGGCTCTCTTAGCATTAGGAAGCCCACTGAAGTCCCGTGTGTCCCTTCATCAGCCAGGTCAATAAACTCAATCTTACTACTGCCACAGAGCTGACTATTGTAAAAGTCGACTCCTGTCTTATTAACTCAGATATTGAAGCTCAAAACAATGGGACTTGTTATCCAAGAAGGATAAAACTCTTAGCAAAGCCAGACATTCATCCTTCTTACCTTTGTATCTCTCTGTCTCTGTCTCTCTTTCTTCCTGTGTGTGTACATGCATGTGAATGTAGAAGCCAGAGGTCAATTTGGATGTTGTTTATCAGGAGCCCTTAACCTCATTTTTTGAGACAGGTTGTCTTACTATCTTGGATCTCAGTACTTCAGGGTAGGGACCAGTCAGCCCCAGAATGCTGTCCATCCCTCTGTGACCAGCACTGTGATTATGAGCATGTGGAACAATCCCTATTTTGCTGTTGTTTTGTTTGTTTGTTTATAATGTAGGTTCTGGAGCTGGATCTTAAACCCTCATACCTGCATCACCTGACTGAGCTACCTTCCAGGCTTTCTTTTGGTTTAACCAATCTCCTGCCTATAGGCAAACTCCAGCAGAAGTCAATATTGCCCAGGGATTCAGTATCACAAAAGCTAAGCAGCTATGTAAGCAAAACATAACTAGCATTACAAATGTACCTTAAGCATAATGCACATTAAGAAAATGGAATACTGGAGGCTCCACCTGATCAGCTTCTGCCTAAGGGAGCTCTTGTGTTTCTACTCCAACATCCCCAGAACAGTACCCCTTTCTCTATTTCTCTGTTGTTAATGATCCTCAAACACAACCTTTGCATCTTTTCTTAACTTATAGTGATGTTTTTGAACTAAAATTAGGACCATGCTGGATGCCTCGCTCTCTGTTCAAACAGATATTCTTTAAATACTTGTTCAGCATTGTAAGCTCTGTGAGTGCTGCACAGAGGAAGCTTAAAAGCGGAGCCCGGTGGTGGCACTTGGCCTCCGCTGGTCCAGATAGCCCCTGCCTGGCCCAGTTTTGCATTTCCCACTCAGCAGAAAATGCTCTGCAGGGCACAGGATAGACCTTCCTAAAACAGTAGCTTAAAATGACGGTATTACTTGAACTAGGTTTTCTGATCAGAAATTTCTCTGGGAAATAGAATCTCATATATTAATTTTTGATTCACGTGTGATTTTTAACTCTGGGGATGTTTCACAGGTGTTTCAGATCTGATGCGGTATCAGTCACCTGCAGGCATGCTCCTTGTCCAGCTAAATCCAGAGACTTTTGTTTCTCTCGGCTTGCAAAGATTGACTCTAGTAATAATATAAAGTAAGCATAATCTGTAGCCTTCTCAAATGTTCCCTTTCTAAAACCATTCTATTGCTAATATATTTACCTAGGCGATAAATATTATTACCATCTAGGCAATGAACTATAACCATCATACATAGATATGTGAGCCACGGTCACTTGCTGAGGTCCCTGTTTATGAGGGAGATGGGTCTGTAAGCAGATTAATGTAAATGCATTGATGAAGAAGAGACATGCTGGGAATATAGGGAGGAGCAACCCACTGCAGATCAGAGTGTGGAATTCAAGAAGGCTTCCCTGGTGTGGGGCTACTTTGGGGATGAGAAAGAGACAGGGGACAACGTGCATGCAGAGGAGAAGTCATCTCACTTTGGTGGAGCTGAGTTCATAGCTTCCATACAAAGGTGTTTTCACTCCTCCATCCTGGGCTTTTTTTTGACAATAATACTTGCTATAAGAGTAGATGTCAGAGTCTTTTTATTAAGTTACATACACTTAGTGATGCTGGCATTTGCTTTTCACTAAGCAACAGCTCGTTATTAAACATATTCATAACTTCCTTTTGGTTTTCCAAATAAGCTACAAAAATAGAGGTTCTCAATTGGAGTGATGTCATTTGCAGACAACATATAGAGATATTCCCGACTTCCAAACTGGGAAGGTTGTTATTGGCAACCACTGAGTGTGAAGGTGCTGCTAAGAATTCTACAGTGTGCCCACTATCTCTCCTCACAACAAAGAATTATACATCCTGTATTCCCGTGAAACCAAGATTTAAAAAAAAAAAACCCAAACAGACAAAAATGTCTTCATATCTTCTCTATGTAGAAAAGGAACCTAATTTTTATATCTTTCTTTGTCTAATGAGATATGATTTTTTTGACAAACCAGTTTACTGTGAGTTATAGTTGATTTTCCCATAAAATGAATATAGGGTAAATGACTTATTGAAGTGATTCTTAACCTGCCTAATGCTGAAACTCTTTAATACAGTTCCTCAAGTTGTGATGGCCCCCCCCCCAATCATAAAAATATTGATGTTGCTACTTCGTAACTGTAGTTTTGCTATTGTTATGAATTATAATGTAAATATTTTGGGAGACAGGGGCTTGCTGAAGGGGTTGTGACCAATAGGTTACCAGCACTTTTCCAGTTCTAAGTTTATGGTTCAAAACTGACTAATCAGCAAATAATCTTCTCATTGCAGATATTATTGTTGTGGTATATATTGCTGGTTCTAGCTGAAGCTTTATCTATGTGTTAAGAAGGACTCTCTCAGCTAGATCCTGGAATGCCTTAAAGGCATGTGGCTGGGATCCTGCTGTCTGTCTCCAGAAAGGTTCCCTCTCTGGTCCTACAAATGTTGCTGTAAGTTCTCTATTATCCTCAACCACTTCCAGAAATGCAAGCATCATACAAGAATAATTGCTATAGTAATAATGTGACTACCATAGCTGCAGCTTTCCAGTGGTCCTCAATCCCTCCTATCTCATCCCCAGCACCCCATTCCCTGATTCCCTGCACACTCTGATCAGAGCCAGGGGATAGAAAATGAGGGTGAGAACAGTACCTCTGCTAAACAGTACTCCAGTTATAGGATACCCCCAGAAAGAACAATGTCACCTGGCAGAGCTTGCTAGACTAATTCTGTGTACCATCCTGAAGAGAAATGTTAGTTTTCATTGGCAAAGGAAAACTGAGGCTCAGAGAAGTTGAATAATTTGCTTTGACTGTTTAAAAAGGAACATAAAGTTAACGAATGCCACAGTGTTGCATTGGTTGTTGTTTGGCTCATAGTACCCATGAGGAAGCAGTGGCTCCACACCTGTCCTGGGATGGTGAAGCAGGGAGGCATGAGAGGGAAAGCACACCTTCTATAACCACAACTTTCTTCCCTTAAAACACCAATCTACAGATTGTTTGATTCACAAGTTGGGTGTAAGAATGTAAAAGTGGTTGCTGAATATAAATCACGGCCACAGAATAACGTATGCTCAATAAATAATAACAGTTATCATTACTACTCTTTTCTCATTGGCCCATATGTGATCTCTAATATCTTCAAATTTGGAAGATGTGGTCAACTCGAAGAATTTGTAATTATAGGACATGAGACTATTAGGTATTTTATAGACTGGATTAATTCCTTGTACATCCATCACAGACAAACAATAGTCTACCCTATAAAACCCATCATAGCTGCTTGCAAAGTCTTGTTCAACTGAATTTAAAAAAATGGAAACTGTTTAAAAAACTATACTGTCTGTCAATCTATTCAACTATTTTTTTGCCATTCTGAATATACTATTGAAGGAAATATTTCATGTTAGATTTAATGGAAAATAACTGTAGTTCTTTTTTTATATGTTATGTGAAGCAGCAGCATTCATTGCTTTGGTTCCCATGGAGATACTTACAGTGGGGCTATCAATGAGGACTCTTAGTGATTCCTAGCAATCTAATGCTGCTGTTGAGAAAGAGTCTGATCTCTCTCTCTCTCTCTCTCTCTCTCTCTCTCTCTCTCTCTATCTATCTATCTCTCTCTCTATCTCTCTCTCTCTCTCCTCTCCAATTTCCAAAGAAAAAGGGCAGACTAGTAGAGACAATGGGCATCAGAGGAAAGATGCTTCCTAGTATTAGAAAGCATTGAATAAGGTCAACGTGAAGAGTCCACAAAATGATTACACTCGGCAGTTTCCAGTCACAGAACAGAAGTCTTTTTATTGGAGACATAAGAAAGGCTTAAAGAATCACAGTGGATACAACTATGTTGAACATATCTTACAGACAAGTGTTTTCATTTTTCTCAGGAAAAACAGTACTGAATTGAATCATGTTTCACGCAAATGAATGTCCATCAGGAATATTACACTTTGACTTCCTTTGGAGTTAAGGTCTTTGGATATATGATTTAAGATGAGTTTTTTTTTTTTCTGGGAGAAGTAGAATGGAAACTAAATCCAGTAAAAAAAAAAGAATAAAAAAGAAAGAATGGAAGGAAGGAAGGAAAGAAGGAAGGAAGAAAGAAATAAAAGAAAGAAAGAGAAGGAAGGAAGGAAGAGAGGAAGGAAGGAAGGAAGGAAGGAAGGAAGGAAGGAAGGAAGGAAGGAAGGAAGGAAGGAAGAAAAAGACACACGGACTATAAGAGACACAGAGGCTGAAGCTGGTGCATTAGAAACCATTGCATGAGGAAACATTCCACTCAGCAGTAGGCTAACAGGTGACACAATTTTTCACAGAAGCTTGGGAAAACTAATATGGAAACATAGTTTTAAACTATATCAGTAAATTACCCTTTTGAGAGGATTTTGAAACAAAAATGCTTGGTTCTGGACTGGATAGACCAAATCAATCACTCAGAATTGATTGGGGTTGTCTACTGGGAGCACTACTTACCCTTAACCTTCAAGGGTACCTGAAATATAAAACAGTCCCTCAGACATTCTTTGATACAGACGAAAACCTGGATGGAAATAGCCAGGCCCTTGAAAGTTAACACAACGTGCCTTCCCAGCTTAGAATTCTCCCCTATTTTTCATTTGGCTGTTGTTTCATTTTGCTTTTCAATTGACCTTTGTTTTAAATTGAACTTGAGCAAAAATAATGGGATTTGATATGACAATATGATTTTGGTTCAGTTTTCTATTACCGGGAGAATTCAATTCATAGCGCACAGGGTGTCAAGGGGTCTTGCTGAAGGTGCTCAATGTTTGATTAGTATTTTAAAGGAAGTATGTTAGATATGAATCCTATCCACCCTAAAAGAAGCCTAGAGAAAGGCAAAGTCATTCTCTCCCCGTCGGAACCACCATCCTAATGCAGGACTCAAATTTTTGACCTATTTTATGGTATAGGAGTCACAAAAGAAAGTATATAACTTAAAATTTAGTACTTATGAGACTGAAGGATGGCTCAGTGGTTAAGGGCACTGACTTGTCTTTCAGAGGACCCAGGTTTGATTTCCAGTACCCACAAGACAGTTTTAACTTTTTATATCTTTGGTCTCAGGAGAGCCAAGGCTCTCCTGGCTCTCATGGGTAGAACTGCATGCATATGACACACAGAGATACATGCAGAAAATAGCACTCACAAAATTTTAAAATGAAATCAAATAAAACCAAAGCAAATCAGAACGCAGTACTTAGGTTAGTAGTGAATGCCTACAACTAGTAAGTATGTGGAAGGATGGTCTCGCTGGCAACCAGCAAGCACGTGACAGTTTAGGAACTCCCGTTTGGCTAGGGGAAGAAGTCTTGGGGTCAGGCCATTCATTTCTATGGCCATGGCCATTTGATATTTCTATAAGGCTCTGCAAAGTTAAGGAATATAGGGGAAGTGGAGAAGAAATATGGTAGATTATTATGGATATCTGTCTGATTCTTGTCTGGAGGTAAATGTAGACCAAAGATGAGAAGGATCCAACAGTCTACATGCCTTCCCTCCTCCCTGAAGTACAACTGAACTTGACCATCTTCTGTACAGGTATTTCATTACCAGAGCTATCCAGTAGACAGTGGGTGCTTGTTGCTTTATGCTCACTCTTTCACATCACACATTCAGAGAACTGCAGGGATGTAGCTATATTCCTGCTTACCATAGGCTCAGAGGCTAGAGCTGTATCCCTATGTCTCACACCTAGGAAGTAAATGATTCGGGACTTGACTAGTAACACAATTATAAGTCTCGGTTTTTCTCTAATATGTAGTCTGACTATATTTTGAAAACTACTTCCATTGACTGCATGAAAGACTGCTTAGTCTTAACCCAATCCCAGAACTAGTCATCAATACGGTACTACTAGGAAATAGACTAGGAATGGAATCTATCACTTTGTTAATCTTTTTATTATCTATGCATAAATATATATTCCTATTTAATAAAATACATATTTCAATTTTCAAGAATGACACTTTGGGAAGATGAGCATATGTCTTTAAAAAACAAAGTAATTTCTGCACTATTTTCTCTGAGGTTGTTCTTATGGGAAAGAACTACACAACTGCATACCTGGACCTGTAGCTTGGCATGTTCATCAGTGTTGTTCAACTAAACATGAAAGCAAAGTTATCAAAATCTTGAAAGTTTGTATTACTAAGTTTTTCTATAGTCATTTAATTAGTTTAAATAAAATGTCATTACTTTATGGTTTGGGAAGTATGAATTCAGGCTTTCTTCTCTAAACTGGTCACATATTCCTCTGGTAGCAGATCAATTCCAGTAGCAACCAATGAATGCACTTCGAAGCAAAGGGGTCATAGTTATAACCCAAAGTAATAATGTGATTACATGTGAGTACTCTATGTGTTTAGCAGCCTTGAGCTTGCACAAAACTTGTAATTATGTTTGGTTTTGCTTTTTTGTTTTAGTGAATCGGAGATATTTTTGATACTTTAAATAAGAAACTATGTAGGAAAGTTAAAACATGTGCCTGAGATCACATAATTCAATTAAGGTTTGAAGTTCTCATTTTCCTAATGCACAGTGCATGCTCTTAGCCCTGCTATAAGTCAAAACACAAAGACTCAGTGTTTGTATCCCCCATAGTGGCCCAAGTACCAGGTTTAGATGGAACCATGTGTGATGTTAGAGAGACCAAGTGATGTGCCAAGGATAGTTATTAATTGCCTGTTGCCTTATGTGTGTGATGAAGAGCCTGTGGTGTAATAATAAATGTCAGATATAAAACCTGATGACTTAAAGTCAATATCCTCAAAATGAACTACCAGCGATGGTAAATGTTACCAAAGACTGACACTGAAATTGGAGTTGGCATATGATGTCTCTGTATAGTAATTTTCCTCTAGTTCTTTCCAAGGACAATGAACATTTACCAGCCTCAGACAGCAAATGACTCACTCACAAGTCTTAAAAAGCCCCCGAAACTAACAAGATTCACAAGGTGTCATCTTTCTTAAAGTTACATAAGCAGTAAAGACTGTGGGAAAAGGGGAGAGACTCTTCAACCAGGTGAGCTGCCTTCAAGCCGTGCAGAGAGTTCCAGGAACGTGGCCCTGGTGAGATGTCACACAGGCTGAGATGGAGCTTTGGCCACAGAGGTGTCTTTGAGTTGCCCCTGTTCCTATAAGTTACTTTCTAAGCAACTGCAGTAAACTCATTGGTTCGCCCAGCTGGATTCTGGTGTAATTGTTACTTCGTCTGCTGTTGCATCTCTAGCTGAGGTGGGCAGATGTTTCTTCAGGAAAAGTCTTGCACAACAGATAGGCTACTGTCCCTGAGAAAAGAATAGGAGGATTTGACTTACCTGGCATGGTGGCTCAAGCCAAACATCATAGCACTTGGAGGATTGCAGAAAGATTGCCACAACTATGAGACCAGCTTGGGCTTTAAGAGGACCCTTCCCCTTAATAACTGAGACTAGATATTTTCTATAAGACAAGTTCTAGAAATTGTAGTGAGGTTGCTTACAGGAAAACCAATGTTATGCTAAAGCCATGGTGTTCCACCTTTGGGGTATGACCTCTTTGGAAAATAAACAAACCTTTAACAAGAGTCAAAGAACTCTTTCACAGGGTTCACATATCAAGTACCCTGCAAGGCAGATATTTACATTATTATTCATAGTGGATAATTACAGTTATGTTATAGCAACAAAATAATTTTATGAATATGGGGTCGCTACAACATGAGGAAATATATTGAAGGGTTGCAGCAAATAGGAAAGTTAAGGCCACTGTGCTAAAGGAATAGAACAATAAAATAATTCCCAATGATAAAAAAAAAAGACACGAAGAGTAGTATGTGCAAAGATCCAGGCAAACGAGAGTTGAGAGGTAGAATAGTGCCAAGAAAGACTAAACAGAAAAGGCAGAGAGATGACGTCTAAAGAGCCACATCCTGTTGCTTTCTGTAATGTGCGGACAGGTCATGGGTTTACTTCTACTGAGCTCATGAAGGCTCCTTAATTCTTCTCCTCACTGAAGCTTCATCTTTAAACACTTCCCAGGATACTCTGCTAAATCAACATCGCTAGCTCTTTTTTTTTTTTTTTTGGTAGCTTACATAGGATTTTTCCACATTACAAACATGTAATTTGCTAATGTGGGCACTTTTGTTTCTTTTTTGTATGCCAATTATCCTACTAGAAATTTGTTTTTGCATTTTTGCACTTTTTCTAGTACTGCCAGCAGAATACTGAATAGAAATGATGAGCTGGTTACTCTCTTATTTCTTTGGGTTTTTTTTCATTAAGTCTTAATACAAAGTTTTTCAGTATAAGGTTATAAATAAGCTTCCCCAGTATGTATTATCATAATTTTAAAAAGTTTCCATTCATTCTTAGTTATAATGAATTTTATGCTGTAATTACTTTTTACATTTTGAGTAGGTGATAGGTTTTTGTCAGTATTTTATACATTGATTGATAATGTCTATTTTCTTTCTTTCTGTAGACTGTTACACCAAATTTCATTCCTAGGATAAAACCAATCTGGTAATGATATATCATGCAATTGGAATTTTAAGTATTTTATGCAATTTTGCTAATATTCACAAGGAATATTTGTTTATAGTTTTTATAAGTTCTTTGACAAATTTTGCCAAAAATGAGTAGAGACAAACTTCTCCCATCTGCTAAGTTTGTGTGACATAGGGTCTTATTTCTTCCTTCAGTGTTTGCTAGAACTTACCAATCAGACTGTGTGGCTTTGAGTTATTTTCATGAAAAGATTTTGATAAATGTAATTCATGTTTTAAATTGATATGGTGGCTTTAAATTCTTCTGTTTCATCCTCTCAAAGTTTTGAGATTCATCCAATTCAGAAGTCTACTTAGAATTAATTTTGTACCACTTCATGTAGGATGTAGAAACCATGATCAGCAGTATTTGGGCTATTTTATACAAGTGCACTAGTGCCCTCAAAGACAGTGTAATCTTTTGATGAACAGTCTCATGTATTTGAGATGAAGTAAGAAAGAAAAGTGATGCTTCTCATCTATGGCTTTCCTGGGTTTGGAACTCCACATTCCTCTCCAAGGTTTATATTTCCATCTAGCATTTGGTTCTTTCAACCCAAGAACTCCACTTAGCATTGCTGTAATTCACTTCCGGTGGCAGACAAAGCCCTGAGCTGTTCTTTCCACTTACCTCGTTTTCTCCATACTTGCAGTATATTTTCTGTAGATGTGGGCTTTGGGGTTAAAATGTCTTCTGCTCTTTAGTGATTATGATCGATCTATTCCCTTTATTTTGTTGTTTCTGATAAAAAGTCATTGATAAATGTAAACATTATTTCCATACACTTAATTCTTCTTTCTTCTGGATACTCCTGAGATTGTCTTTCCTTTTGTCTTCCACTGGTTTGAACAGAATAAGCAAAGGCTCATTTCCCTTTATCTTTGTCCCTCTTGTGAGTCATCTTGAATCTATAGCTATACCTTTCTCTGATATGTGTGGCCACAGAATTGTCTCTGGATGCTCTGTCCTCTCTTTGGAAACTTCAATTACTTTTTAAAAATTTTTGAAATATAAAAGTCTCAGAGGGTTTGTTGATATTTTTTCCACTCTTTTGTCCCCTATATTTTACAAGGAGAGGGCTGTTTGTTTGTTCCAGTTACCCAGCTAGCTTAACCCCAAAATAACCACACAGAAAACTGTATTAATTAAATCGCTGCTTGGCCCATTAGCTCTAGTTTCTTATTGGTTAATTCTTACATCTTAATTTAACCCATTTTTATTAATATGTATATTGCCACATGGCAGTGGCTTACCAGGTAAAATTCAGCACATCTATCTCCAGCGGCAGATCCATGGTGTCTCCTCGACTCTGCCGTTTTTTCTCCCAGCATTCAGTTTTGTCTTCCCTGCCTGCCTAAGTTCTGCTCTATCAACAGGCCCAAAACAGTTTCTTTATTAACCAATGAAAGAAACACAAAGACAGAAGGACCTCCCATACCACCTATATGTCTATGTTGGGTAATTTATGTTGATCTACTTTTAAATTCTGTGACTCTTTTGTTGAACCTGTTAAGCCCATTCAGAAAATGTTCTGTTTCAGGCATGTGTTTGTTAGTTCTCAAGGTAGTTTTTCAGTAGTTTACCTTTTGTTACAGTTCTCATATGTATTTCTAATATATATATATATATATATTATATATAACATAATTATGTTTTACATATAACATAATAAATTATGACTGATCTAAAATCTTTGTTTGCAGATTCTAATATCTTGGCTATTCAATGATTAATCCATTGGAAAAATTTGTTTGGAAAGAGCCAGATTATAGTGAGCTATGAGCAAGACTTATATTTCCTCATTTCTTACTGTATAGCAAACAATCACAATAGAAATTTTATCGTGACAACTTAATGCAAGTATTTAAGTTCACTTATTTCTGTTATTCACATTTCTTCCTACATACTGACCCCCTTTACTTTCATGTCTTTCCTTTTATATTCCACATATAAGTGAAAAAATATGCTTGTCTTAAATGTGTTTCTCACTACTTGTGTCTCTCTTCCTGCAAATGGCATTTCTGTCTTCACAATATCTAAACACTTTCCTGTTTCATTGCTGTGTTCATGGAAGCCTAGATTGACCTCATGATTCGGATATATGAATAGTGCAGCAATTAATAGTGCGGGTCTCTCTCTCTCTCTGCTGTGCTGCAATTGGTCCTTTGGAATATTGTCTGGTTCCTTTTATATTGCTATGATAAAACTCAAAGACCAAGGCAAATCAGAGAAGTCAAGGTTTATTGAGCTTAAGGTTCCAGATGGGTAACAGTCCATGATGGTACAGCAGAGGTAACAGGCTGCCCAGCAGGCAGCAGGGGTGAGAGTAGAGTGCTCACATTCTGAACCACAGACAAAAAACAGGGGACTCATGGTGCAAGTCTTTAAGCTTTCAACTCAAGCCCCTAGTCATAATCTGCCTCCAGTAAGGCCACTCCTCCTAAGCTTCCCCAAATGGAGCCACCAACAGAGCTCTATTCTATTATACAGGACAGCTCACTCAATCACCATTAACACATACCCAAGAGTAGTTGAGTTTGATCACGTGACTTCCACTTTTTCATTTTTAACGAAACACCATATTGATTTTTTTATGGAGATGCTAATTTACCTTGCCATCAACAGTATATCAGAAATCCTTAATGTTATTTTTTTCTTTCATTTATTATTTTTCTACAACTGTTAAGAAATGTTAAACATATCCATAACTTCCAGGCTATTAATAATTAAGCCATTCCTGGGTTTGTTTTGTATACTTTTCTGACTTACTTCCTAGAAGATGGACCATGTTTCCCTTTTCCTTTGTGTGCCAGATAATTTACTCTTATAACCAGGAAATGGCTTGTTCTGGATGATGAAACATCCATATTCTGCCATATTGTAGTTCAAAGAATTTTTATTTTCTGTGTAAATTTTGAAGTTTCGGGGATAGAGATTAGCTGGAAGTTTACTTGGTTAGGCTCAGACCCTCTGTTGGCAGCTCAACTTGGGGTCAACTGTCTCATCCTCAGCCCAGCTATTTGGAGTGATCTCTGTTGAAAGCAAAGATAAGGGTTCATCCAAGGATCTGGCGCAGGCCCTACACTTGCAATTAACTGATTGGGCTCATGCAAATCATTAGCTTCCATTCTTTCCAGTCCTGGGGTGGGGGCATGAGGCACACTACTTTCAGGTCTAGCTCGAGGAAGCCGAGGCCTTCCCTTAGGCAAAACTACAAAACAGATAGATTCATTCTGTTATTAGGCTCTTTCAAATGTCAGCACTTCTCTAAAACACACTGTCTTCGGACTGTTCTCCAGGTATGTTTGTTAATACTGTTTGCATTTTCTCGGATGTTTCCCAGGAACTCCATGCCCCACCACCGCAAGCTTTCTGGTGCTGAGCCTTGTTTAGTTGGGTTGCAGAAGAAACCAAAACATGTATTTTATATGATATATCATTTTTTTTGTTAATTTTTATTGAGCTCTAGATTTTTTTTTCTGCTCTGCTCCCTGCCTCTCTCCTTTCCTTCAACCCTCTCCCAATTTCCCCATGTTCCCAATTTACTCAGGAGAACTTATCTTCGTCTACTACCCATGTAGATTAGATCTATGTATGTCTCTCTTAGGGTACTCATTTTGGTCTAGGTTCTCTGGGATTGTGATTTGTGGGCTGGTTTTCTTTGCTTTATGTTTCAAAATCACTTATGAGTGAGTACATGTGATAATTGTCTTTCTGTGTCTGGGTTACCTCACTCAAAATTACATTTTCTTGCTCAATCAATTTACTTGCAAAATTCAAGATGTTGTTATTTTTTCTGCTGTGTAGTACTCCATTGTGTAAATGTACCACATTTTACTTATCCATTCTTTGGTCAAAGGGCATTTAGGTTATTTCCAAGTTCTGGCTATGACAACAATGCTGTTATGAACATAATTGAACACATGTCCTTGTGGCACGATTGAGCCCTCCTTTGGATACCCAAAAGTGGTATTGCTGGATCTTGAGAAAGGTTGTTTCCTAATTTTCTGAGAAATTTTCACACTGACATCCAAAGGGGCTGTACCAGCTTGCATTCCGACCAGCAATGCAGAAGTATTCACTTTACCCCACAACCTCTTCAACATAAGTTGTCATCAGTGTTTTTGATCTTTTATAGATACTCAACTTGTAACATGAAGTCAAGTTAATTGGTTAAATCATTTCAGAGCTGTTTCATGCTCAAAGTTATTTTGTCAATTTCTGACTTGTGCGGATGTCTGCTTTTTCTATTTTGTTTTTCCATGAAATAGCTTCTGTGCCATCAAAAATATCAGTAGTCTGACATTTCATTAAAACCACTAATGCACTGTCATCTTTAAGACTTTCTTCCATATGAACTCTTCTGTTAGTTTTGGAGTCTCATTTTATAGAAGGCTTGTCTCTCTGTGGATAGAAACTGCTTGAATGACAGTGTTTTCTACATGCTATGTCTTCAAGTTGTGATTAATGGTCTTTTAATTGAAACATTTACTAGGTACTACTATCTACTGACAAAGAGGTATAAGTATCAAGCTTACAGGTACATGTCATGATGATGTCACAAGGGTCACTTGGGCAACAGCATCTATGAGATAACATGATATTTCAAAACTGATGAAGCTGGCTTTTTCAACTCCTAAAGATCTCCACATCACTGGGGAATCTTCATGTCTCCCCTATTTTTGGACAGCTCAGTTTTGACTTGGGTTCACTGGCATACCCTTCTGAACCATACTTCACACTAAGTAATACCAGCTACCTCTCAGACTCAGCCACTTCTTTGAGAGTCACAGCATACTTTACTTCTAGCCAGACATTGACGTGAACCCAGTCACCATGGCCAATCTTAACTGCAGTGAAGACTGAGAAATACAGGCCATAATGCGCTCAGGGATAGAACAAGCAAATGATGTCATTGGTTCATAGAGGCTAAAATTTGCCCAAGTTGTTAAGCAAGTAAATATCAGAGCTGAGAATCAAATAGTGATTGAAACAGTATTCTTTGGAATTAGAATTTTTCTTCAGTCTTAGCCTCTTTTTGTTTAAAGATTTATCTAATTTTGTGTATATGTGGGTATATGTCTTTTTGCATGTATGCACATGTACCTATGGAGCCAAGAAGAGAATGTTACTTTGTATGAAACTTGAGATGTCAGTATTTGTGCCACCAAGCAGACTTAAATTCAGTCCCTGGGACTCACATGACAGAAGGAGCGAACTAACTTCTACATGTTGGCCTCTGAGCTCCACACATGTAGTATACAACGGCACATACCCTTTTATATAATACATATATCCGCAGGTACATGAATTGAAAATATCATTAATTTTTTAAAGAAGTAAGGGCTGGAGAGAGAGAGATGGCTTGATAGTTCAGAGTGCCTGGTGCTCTACCAGGGGACCAGGGTTCACCCATGTGGGTGAATTTAGCACTCACATGGGATGAATTACAAATAAAGAAACTATACCAGCAAATAAAGCAAGGTACTGGTACGTGGATTGTATACTCCACCAAAATGTATAAAATATACTTTGTAACAAGTCCTGCACATAGTACGTCCCATACAATATTATTTCAAAGCTCTACAACTTTCCAGTACGTTACAAATGTACTTTTCTCCTGTCTGAATGGATTCTGTTGATTAAGACTTCACTGTGAGCTATGTACTTGGTTACATTTTACATGTTTTCCTAATAATCACATAAGATGAGCTTTAGGACTGTCTGCATGGCATAGATAAGGAATTGAGTTTGGAAAGGTTAAATATTCAGATTTCATTTCTTCCCAATTCCTTTGAGGATTCTGCACAGCTCAACTTAGTCTTTTCTTGAGGAGCATAAGCTGACCACCACATACCATACCGGCCCTGGAGAAATAACTTCTGTGTGTAATCCCTTCCCTGCACAGGATACTTGAAGAACTCAAAGGTATTATAAATATCCATTGTCTTATTAATTAACAAAGCAGGATAGAACACCTACTGCCTTCATCTCCTACAGTCTTTCTCAAACATGAATATGCTTAAAGCCATCTTATCGCCTTCCTACAGAAGCCCATCCACATTCCTGCTTAGAGAGCACCCTGCCTCCCCCACCAATCTCATCTCCTTTCTGAGTCTGCCTCATCCGGCAAAGTCAATGGTTGCAATTAACACAGTACCCTATCTCTTTGCTCCTGCTGAGGCCATCTTCCTCCCTCTACCACAAAGTAGATCTTTCAGGACTCATAACTGGAACCCTTATCTCTACAAGGTTCAGCTAATACCTCGAAACACTCCTAAAGTCCCCTACCATGACCCACTCAATCGTGCAGAATATTATCGCAGAAATAACAGGTGCACATATTGATTTTCTTGCCTATCTTGGTAATGTGGCAAATTTGAATATACTCACTTATGTAACAATAAGAACTAGTGACTAGTTAAGACTCTAGTTTCAATTAATAAAGGGTTGTTGTTTTTTTTTTTTTTTGAGAGCTTCACTCTGTCTACTACACAATTTGGATAATCAATTCATATTCTCCATGTTGTCCAGATAGAATTCCTGTGAGCATTCCTGGCTCTAGACTGCTATGTATTGAATTTCACCTGCAGAGACTCTCTGCTGAGTTCACCACCAGTTCCCCATCTGCCAGGGTTGCTTAATCAGCATAACCATGGGCTGCTGGTGGCTGGTCTTCAACCCAGCTAGGTGGTAGGGTGGCAGTTCAGTGGGACTTCTTGCTGTCTCTCCGTGTGCCAAAGAGAAACCAGTGCACATGCTAACTTCAACCACCCAATTCCCTCACATACTTTCCTACCTCTCCCTTTGAACATGTCCATTTCCTCAGATCTCTTCCAGAGAGCTTGCTTTTTCTAAAGCATGTTGAACATTTTATAGTGCTTTACAATTTATAAAGATTATTCTGTTTTATCCAAAAGAAATCCTGTGAATTATCATGATTAGTATCTTGATTATGGGGATTGGCACCTTCCAAACTGTGCTAAGCAACATATCACAGCAGCAAAGGTCTTGGAAGAGGATCTCAAAATGAATTTATTGAATGTTTGTAGCATGGTAAGCTTTGAAAATCACTGGGCTTGGGGCAATAGGGACTAGAAAGCTGTTCAAAATATAATCCTCATGATCTAAGGGCTAATATTCTAGTAGTAGGCAATAAACATACAGTACAGGATTAATAGTAGTAACAATGACAGACAGTTTTGGGTGTCTGCAGTGTGTTACCCGCTTACATATATCTAATATGTTTTATTTAATTTGATTATTATGTTTCTTTGAGATAGGCATTGCCATTCTATTCTTAGGTTTATAGGATCTAGTTTAAGTCTAAGAATTTAATTTCAGATTTTAGAGATGTTTGGAGACTTTTTCCAAGTCTCTAGCTAAGTTTATGACTATGGCCATCTGGCTTCCAAGTACCTGCTGTTTCTATTGTACCACACAGCTTGGCATGAAGTCAAACATGTTACAGTGTACATGCATGATGGATGGCAGAGAACAAAACATTTAGTTCCCAAGAAAAGAATTTAGCATTTGTGTTGGGTTGATGCAAGGGTAGCATTAACTGGGAGAAGATGGGACTAGAGTTGGAAGTTAAAGTATCCAGGTAAAGGAAACAGCCTGTGCTGCAATGTGGGTGTGCAGGAGAAAAATGACTGATCGCCTATGAAATAAGTCCATAAAGGTAAGTAGGAGATGAACCCATGAGAGGATAAATACAGACCTTAGAAACTCTGAGTGATGATGCAGAGTTACATCCTAAATACAGTTACAACCTAAATACAGTTCCTCTTGGGATGACCCCCCCCCAACTATAAAATTATTTTGGTTGCTACTTCACAACTGTAGCTTTGTGTTTTGAATCATGATGTAAACATCTATGTTTTCTGATGGTCTTAGGTGACCCCTTTAAGATCAGGTTGATAACCACTGACATTATTCCCATTAGAAAGGGAACTGATTGAGTTCTGGGAGTGATGAAGTGCAAGGGATCATGCAGTGGTTCTGTGATGTTTTTATGTCTGGAAAGCTGAGAAAAAATACAGATAGATACTAATACACCCCCCCACCCACCCATGCACACACTTCATATGAACAGACATACATGAAAATAAGCATCTGGGGAAGAAAAGACAATGAGTTTTGTTCAGAGCATAAATATTGATTAGTTGATTTTTCATTGAGTATACATGGGAATTGGCCAACATTAGGGACTCATTAAGGCCAATGCCCAAGTTGCTTGCAATGTGTAATTCAATGTGTGCCATTGTCTTGGCAGGCTATGACAGTCCTGTTTTATCCATTGATGAACACTCTGTATCTTTGTCAGTGGTTGAGGTATGGGCATTTCTTTGCCCCAAGGCCAGTTCTGCCAAAAAGAAAGGCTCCAGGTGGAGTGTCTTTGGTGCTCAACATTCTCTCGGGAATAGAGCGGTGTTGCCAGGAGCAATTGTGTCTCACTATTTTATGTATTATGTCTTCTCTACTCCTCCTTTGCTTTGACCAGAACAAGAAGGAAATTTTAAGGCAGTATTGTCAGCTCAAGTTTGATAGATGACTTGGCCCTTCTCCTCCCCCAGTGTTTTAATAAAGGTACGAGGCTGTCCAGAGATTAGAATCATGCTAAGCAGGCCTGCGGCTGCCCTTAACTCTATAGAAGTAATTGAGATTTATGAACTCTTTATTAGGTCCTTAAAGCAAAATGAGGAACCTCAAATTCCCATCTGTCAAGATTAAGGAAGGAAGGTTTTATGTTTGCTCTTCAAATCCGTAATGATTCCTCTTCACCTTTCCCCTCATATCACTGGCGAGTGATATCCCCACGAAGAGTTAAAGATGGGTTAGGCACAGAGAAGTGGAAGCTTGACTCTTGTTTTCAGTTCTGCATTTAAAGGTTGAACATTCAGCGCATCCCTAAGACTGCCCGATGCTTCCAGGATGAACAAATGGTGTCGGTGTCTCAGATTTGTGTTGAATGAAATCATTATGGTTTGTACCTACTATGCATCGGGACAGTCATAGTTTCTCACAAAGTTTGGAAAATTCTCCTTCAAGGTTATGCTAACAAAGAAAGAAAGATGAACCAACTGGCCAGACTTAAACAGTAAAAGTTGGGACTCCATCCCAGATCCAATGCCAGATTTTTAGAAATCTGGACTGTTCTTTTGTTCGGTGTATACATTCACAGATGGCTACTGAGAACCTTTGGGCTCTGGCTTCCAGTCAAACCAAGTATTTCTGGCTGACTACCCAGAGGCCAGTGCCAGGATTTTGCCTAGGGGATAAAGTGCCCAGTCAGCACAACAAAGGGTATGTGGGTGTGCATGGGGGTGCATAAGTAGAAGGTTTTGCTGTACTTTCATCCTGCAATGGGCTGTGGTCCTGCTTGTACAGTTTTCCCCAGAGTCTATTTTGTGAGCTATAATTGAAATCGAAACACCAGTGATTTTTAATCATACTCTCAATTTATATCTCATGTAACCATATGCCAGTGTTCTCCGAGTGTTACAGGGATATGAATTATGTTGAAATTGGATTAGGCAAATACACATTTTCCTTAAAAAATAGATACCCAGAGCAGTAATTTAATTCCGCCAACTCTAAAGATTCTCTCCGAAATACTCTGTGTATCTTATCAGCAACTCATTGTGAAATTTCTTCTGGGCTACCTTCTTTGCCTTTTCATTTTCTTCTAGAATGCAATGTATTTAACAAACATTAGTAGCCATATGAAGTCCATTTATATCAAAACGATCCCTAAATGTAAGAAATCAGGTCTTTCAAAGGAAGCCATTAGGATTCTTCTTCCAATTCTTCAGTCTGAGGGGAGGCAAAATAAAATGCAATTAAGGGCTCTTTCTCTTCTCAGTAGATACATTAAGATGCATCATGACCTGAGTATTTAATGTTATTAGGTAAACCAGAGTTGCAGAATCCAGTAGTAAAACAGGCATTATCTTAATGTCTAGAATAGCCTGTACTTTGCTGAGGATACAATTGTCTCAAACCATACATTCTCCTAGAATGATTCCCCGATACTAACAAATGCAGATATTTAAACATATATCTGAAAAAAAACCTTTTTTTGGTAAATGTTAGATTACAGTTCTCTTGCAAAAGCAATCCCCCAGATTGCTTCTATATTACTTCTGAAGTGAGAGCATGGTACAACTGTGGCTTTTGGCACCAGAAGGCCCTATTGCATCCTAGCCCATGGAATGGTTCTACCCACAGTGGGCAGGACTTCTCCCCTCAATTAAGCTTATGAGAATTTTCTACAGGCACGCCTAGAAGCCTATCTCCTGTGATAGTCTGCAGCTCATTCACTTGATAATCAAGATGAGCCATCACGGAAACTACATATGGATTTGGGATTTGACCAAGATCCTTTTATTTTGCTCCTTAAATAAAAACTTTTTCATCCCTTCAACTCTACTTCCAAATGGCTCCACAGGAATTTGGTCTTCCCTGATATTTTCTAATAACTCAGAAATCTGTCACCGTCTCACAAGAGACCTGTGCCGTGGAAAATGTCCACATAGTCAAAGCCTGACTTTTGCCAACCTTTAGATGCTAGGACCTCACTGTTGACCTCAAATGCCTGAGTGTTCTCTAATCCCCACAGCCTAAGGGTTGAATCTATGTATAATACATGAATCTTCTTTATGGAGGCTGATCTTCCTGGGGTGGGCCTTTTTCTGATGTGGGATTTCCCTCTGTATGTTGTGAATACTAGTGGTTAATAAAGAAACTGTCTTGGGTCTGCACATGGAACAGATTTAGATGAGGAAAACTAAACTGAATGTTGGGAGAAGGAAGGCAGAGTTTAGAGAGAAGCCTTGTAGCCCCGCTAGAGATGGACACCAGAACTTGATCCAGTAAGCCATGGCCTCATGGTGATACATAGATAACTAGAAATTGGTTAAATTAATATGTCTAAGAGTTAGCCAATAAGAAGCTAGAGCTAATGGGCCAAGCAGTAGTTTAAATAATATGGTTTTTGTGTGATTATTTTGGGGTTCTAAGCAGCCCAGGACCAACAAGCGGCCCTTCCTCCTACACCTGACAGCATAAGAACCGAATCTATGTATAATATGTGCATCTTCTTTATGGAGGCTGGTCTTGGTGAACCTCTTTCATCTTTTTGTAGGCTGGCAAGATAGGAAATTTGCTTACTTATTCACAAAGTTCCACCCCCAACTTCTTTGCAACCCCTGAAGAGCTCATCTTCTACACTTGAAAAGCTTCAAGCATGCAGGATCGTATTTGTCCCTAATAGTCATTCAGTCCTCTTATTTCAAAATCCATCTCCTTCCCACCTTTTCCTTTCTCTCATTTCTTCCTCATAGCTGAGAGCTGTGTGAAGGTTCCTCTCTGTACATTTTCACATAAAAATCATGACAGTTTGGTGAGTCAGGAAGTGATCACACTGGATAAAAGCCATCTGAGTTGGTTGTTTTGTCCCGAATCTATTCTGGGTAGAGAAGGTCAGTCTAGCATAGAGAATGTGATAGCCTGGGTTTCTCAGTCGAGCCGTAGTTGTAGTAAGCACAGGTAGCCCAAGACAGGCAGCTCATTTCAAAGAGCAGACATAGAGGAGCTAAAGAACGAGGAAAGAATTTACCTGCATCATGCAGGAAACAGCGAGCATGGGCCACAGTCCTGGTTCTGTACTTCCTTTTCATTCTTCTTCTCTTCCTTTTTTCCCTTCTCCTTTCCTTTCTTCCTCCTTCCTTCCCCTCTTTCCTCTTTGTTCTCCCCATCCCTTTTCCTTCTTCCTTCTTTCCTTATCCCACATCTTTTCCTCCACTTCCTTTTAGTACTGAAAGTATAGATGTATTGAAATGAGAGCAGAAGCATAGTAGTCATTCCACAGGATGAGAACAGGCTCCAGAAAACACGTGGCTGAGATCTAGCTTTCATTTCTGGTAGTACATAGCACCTCTTACCTATTTTGCTTCCATCTGATCCTACCAACTTTTGTCTAAATGTGGGCAGGAAATATGTAGTAATACAGTTTTCTACACTTTAGATCCTGAACTGGAATGTGGTAGAGAAATTATATACTGTAAATAGGATCAGACAACTACTCAAAATTATAAACCATGTTAATTAAAGAGTAAGACTTTTGTACCTATATAGAAAATCCTTTCAAGTTACTATCATAAATATAACTACCAAGTGTATGCTATTTTCAATGAAAAAGAGGTAGAAAAATATTGCTTCTCCATGTAAAGTATGACCCCACATATTCACCCATACACCACATGCGTTGAAAGCAATGAAAACAATTTGGTGTGTGTGTGTGTGTGTGTGTGTGTGTGTGTGTGTGTGTGTTATAAGTAGGAGGATATTCTCTGAGGAGGAAATACATGATATGATAGATACCCAGAGAGCTGAATGACATCAGACTGGACTCAGGTCATGATGAAGAGGTGCAACACACACGAGACTTACAAATCTGACTCATTGTCAAGGTCTTCCCTCTTCTAGAAATGCAGACTGATTACATAAAGAGAAATTAACTATTTAGACGATAAACTCTTTTCTTCATTAATATGGATGAAGATAAAATGATATATTACTAACCCATGCCCATCGCATCTTTAGTGAGATACCCACAGACTACAATGGAGGAAGAAGAACTTACAGGGATGGGGGACAAGAGAGAGTAATGGATTATAGGTGACATGAAATCATAAGTGTGAACTATTTAGGGGGACAATGCAATAAGGGAAAAGGGAGATGGGAAAGGGAAATAGAGAATTGTCTAAGAACTAGGCATCATGATGCACATATGTTTAAAAATTTAATAATGGGATTCAGCTTGTTTTTAATGATAACTGAAATTTTAATAATGATATCTACCAAGAAATATTTAAAAATCACACAAATAAGAAAATATTATATTCATAATTCCCTTTTCCACATAGTTATGAAGTTATATTTGAGGAAGTTTTGACACCCAGCAAATTTCTATCCTGACATTATCTGACTGCAGAGTCAATGGAAGCCATATTATAGAATGGCAAACAGAGACAGCAAAAGAAAAAAAAAACAGCTTTTCAAATATTTACTAATACCTCCCAGGAAGTAGGGCCTAAGGAACGTTTTGAAGAGACCAAGAAAAGCAACCTGGACTTTGGTGTTATCTGTACTGTGGCTTGCCATGAGCTTCATATCTGTGTATGTTGTTTCTCTTCAGGAAGAGTTTTGTCACCCACAAAAGCATGTCACCCTACTTGACATTTTTGAAATATAGGTTATGGGCATCAAACTCAGGTTCTCATGCTTGCAAGGCAAGCATGTTAGCAACTGAGCCATTTCTCCAGCCCTTACCTATTTTCTTTAATATTTAACAATGTTTTCTAGAATTAAATGCTTATACTTCTTTGAGTTCACCTGAGATCTTATTTTAGTCCTACCTTTTTCGAACTTTGATACCTCATCATACTTATGCCCCTTGTACTTCATTTAGGAATATCAAAGATAAATATAGCACTCAGTGGGCTCGCCTTAGTTTTATAATTAAATAGAACTACCATCCACAAAAGATTACTATGTGAATGAGGAATCACTGAATTATCCCTAGGTGACTTCCCACAGTGATGTAAGTCTTATGCTACTGTTGACTTTCATTAAATAGATTAAAATAATAATTTTTATATTTTCTTCGAGATGTATTTTTTTTGCTTTGCTATAGTTATTTTTTTTACCAACCTTTTGCTAATTGTGACTGAGAAATAAATATTCAGCAACATTGTTCTCAAATTCCAGATCTTGACCTTGACTGATATTACATAAAATTTAGTTTTAAAAGAAGTATGCTATTCAGTAAGGAAGAGGGTGAATCAATTTTCTTTTTAAATATGTTGATTATTTATTGTAAAATTAATGGATACATTGGGCAAAAAGCAAGCTCCTTAAGATAGCTAGTGGTAGAGCGTTCCTGTTATGACTATGGTTTAAAAAGGCTTTCAAGAAATCTTAGGAGATTAGGAAAGTGAGTCACCCTCCCGGGTGCATAAAAGTGAAAGTTCTTTAAAATGCAAATGAATGTACAAAAAATGAGGGTGTATTTTTAAATCTATGGCACAAGCTGAAAGCTCAGGAAATCTATTTCCATTTTGTCATGTAAATTTTGTGAATGGGCTGAAAGGTCTTTATCCGGAAAGTGCAGCCTGTGGGTGCCCCTGCAATCACGTCAAAATCAGAGAAGCGGGCTCTACCCTCAGACAAAGAGAAGGGCCTGGATCAGAGGCCTGGAGGAGCTGCATGGGAGGGAGGCGGTTAAAAACTCAGTTGTCTGATCACTCTGAAGAACATTAGCAGGGAAGGCAGCCTGCGTGCTTTGCGGTTTGAATTTTCAAATTAGAATATGTTCATTTATGCGCAGATATTTTAAAAGTCAGCGTTTAAGTTCCCGACATACTTTTAATTTCCCAGTCTTTCTCAGAAGTTGCATTTAGGGGCACTTGGACTTCCCACAGGGCAGGGAACCCTGACTGCTCTTCCAACTGGAGAGGGAGGGGGAGAGGAGTGAGGGGAGGGGAGAGGGGGCGGGAGGAGGGGGAGGGAAATGGGAGGCTGGGAGGAGGCGGAAATTTTTTTTTTCAATAAAAAATAAAAAAATAACCAAAACCCAAACCGAAAGAAGCCCTTGCCATTCTAGGAGACTCTTCTTCTGGCAAGCTTTTTGAAATTCATGTTCTTGAGTGATGGGGCGCTTTGCACAAGAACCAGAGTCTGGCTTTAGTTTAGTTGGTCTGTCTGAGAAGAAACCCCTTGGTATGTTACACACCAGTGTGGGAAACAGTCCAGGCTGGTTTTAATTGGTAGTCTTTGCTGTTGTCTTGTCCATAGATCCTGGGCCACTGCTTACATTTCCCAAAAATTCCCTTGCTTTGTTTTTATTGCCTTTCATTTGAAGAAAGAATAGTAGATGATGAGCAATTTTCAGAATCAGTACTCTGCCTTCCTTCCAAGATAAAATCCTCTGAGAATCGAAACTTAATGAGATAGCTCTGTGCCTAACAGAATTGTCACCTGATTTTTAATCTAAGATTTTTGACAATTTCAGGGAAACGTTAAACCTTCTCTTCTGAACAACAGACATTTGCAACCATACTCAGAATTTTAAGGACTTTAGCTTCCTCTGAAACTCATTCAGGGACTCCTTTGGGGTTCTCAAGTGACCCAGGTGAAGTTTAGTACCTAAATTCTATGACATGCTCACCCAGTGTTCCCTAGTTCTTTAGAAAAACTCTATGACTTCCTTTTATCCTAAGTTTAGTCCATTGTAACATTCTAAATTCTTCTTTTTATTGAGCCAAAATGTATGTACCATCAATTTTATTTAATTGTTTATTTAATTATATAAATAATTGCTTGATAATTTATTTATTAAACAATTGTAAATAATTGTTTAATAATTTATTTATTTAATGTGCCACAGTCCTTTTATTTCTACTTCCTGAATTCATACAGAACAATCAATTCCTCTTCCTTAGGCTGCTTTTCCTTGGGTCATGTTTTAAATTCACTCTGAATTTCACCAGTCTTCATTTTACCTGATTTCCAACTTTTCTTAGCGACTTTAATATTCAGTATAGAAAGGACTGTAAATTCCATGTGCTTTTGATGAGCTGGTAGGAGGTAAACCTCACGGGATAGTTTCAATGCAAAGAAAGGGTTCTCACAAGTCAGGCAACCTTAGACAAGCAGCGATCTGATGTCTTCAGAACATGCTTCAAGATTTCCTGCTAGGACGCCAAATAAGAAGTGAGGGTTGGCACAGGCAAAATTTGTTAACCGGTGTTCTGGGAGATGAAGACAAATTCGTAACAACAGGCAAGCGAAAGGTGAAAACTCCCATGTATTTGTAGGTATTCTCGTGGAGACCCAGGGCACAGCCACTGCCACTTGCCAGCTGGTCCATAAAAGACTCAAAACAACGTCTTTTGGAGGCAAAGCAGAAGAATAAATTTCAGTTCAAGAAGGATGTTTTCCAATGAAGCATCTTGACATCAGATTCCGAGCCCAGCTCCGTTCCTTTAGTGTCTTTGTAAAGTAAAGCAAGTTGCTTCTCATTTCATGTCCTTGCCTGTCCTATCATGAGCAAACAAACACAAATGGGGAACACAGGCAGTTCCTAAGGTAGTCATGAAGGGCATTGAATAATATGTTAATCATTGGCAATATGTAGAGACATGGAAATGGTTACAATTCCTTCCTGATCCAAACTATTATTTCATCTTTGTTTTTACTGATCTGTATCCATGTCACAGGTAGGGCAGGTATAATTATCAATATTTCATGATAGGTGATAGATTGCCCGAGCCACAGAAAGCAGAAGTACTGACTGAGGCTGTCTGTCATTGCCTAACGGCTATCAGTCAACTAGGTCCCACATGTTAGGGCCAGCAGTTTCTAAAGATAAAATTACTCTGTCAGAACAGACAAGCTGAGGAGGAGGAGGAAGCTTTGCAAACTACTCATACACCCCCCCCCCACTCTATCAACTTCCCATACCCAAGTCCCCTGCAACCCCTATGAGCACCCAGCCCAGTTGTCTTCTCTTAGCAGACATTTCATTCTTATGGGAGAGAGGCTGCTTTTGCTGTGTGTGCTAATAAATGCAGACTCCTCTGTTGAGCTCAGACTCTGTTCTCTTTCCTGACTTCAGTTCCTTTATTTAGCACTCCTAAATCCAACAGTAACTGTGTACAGTCGAAATTTTATTACTAGCCGTGTACTAGGAAACGAAGCAGCTCTCCCCTCAAAGGTCTTACAGTCTTGTCAGAGAAGTAGTCAGCTCAGCAAATATGGGATACTGGTCATGTGGGAATTCAAAATATATTATTTAGAGGACTGGATTTTCGGACCCTACAATATGTGTCCCTTCTGTATGACAATGAATCAAACTTCATCATGGGAAAAGAAGAAAGAAAAGAGTATAGTTTCTCCTTTTCCCATTTTAAACTTAACAAAGATATTGATACACATCATACCCTCCCATCCTCCCCATTGTAGGCAGGGAGGACTAATCCTTAGAGAAAAGGATAAGCCAGTTTGATAAGGAGCAAAAAAATCCAACAAGAGGGAAATTGCCACTCCATTTTCTGTCCCTCTTGTCACGCAGAGTAAACTCTAGAGTTCTGTGTGGTCAATGAGCAGTGGTGAGAAGAAAAGAAAAAGCAACAAGGGTATGAAAACCTTAAGTGGAAGACTTTTTTTTTCCTGAAGCAAGAGACTTATGTGAATAATGAGAAAAACACTTCATTGTGCCTTATTCCTTGACTCTGGATGTCAAGGTTGTTTCTGCTATAAGCTGTAGAACATGGGAAAACTAAGGCTCGTCTGTGGGCTCAATACATTTATGGTCAGGAGGCAATTATTAGCTTGTATGCTTCCTGAAGGCAATGCATAAAGCAAGCCCTGATGCTCCGCACAAGAGTGTTGGAAGACGTTGCTGTCTGGTCAAAGGCCACAGCCTCCTCATGGCCTAACTAGCTTATCTCAGTAAACTCAGCAAAATGGAGCTCTGGAGCTGCCTCCCTCCAGCAAAGCTTCCTGCTCTCTACCTGCCCTTATCTGGAGAATGTCCCTAGGTTTGCAGGACTGGCCTATCTCTAAAACCAGATGCCTGATCCATATTTAGTTTAACCTTTGGCACAGATCCCTGCTGAGAAGACTTTTGCCAGGGGCTCTGCTATAGGATTCTATTACCATGTACGAAGACTTATGATAGCAGTGTGCCACTTAATGCAAATTAGGGCTTGTCCCCAGGCTTCTCAATCCTGTACATTCCTTATAACCTGGAATAAAATTGAGCAGATTCACTGAAATCTGTCTCCCGGATGGCTGTCTCCATGCACACAGGCCACCAAAGCTTTCTGTTGCCCCAGCTGCCTTCTTTCCCTTCTTCCCCTGGTGGCCAACAGACCCAGAGGGAATGAGGACTTCCACCGATGTTTTGATTTTAGAGGAATTTAAAAGACAAATTTAGAGATTGTGTGGTTAAGAGCAACCCATTCACATCAATGTTTCTATAGTGATTCTTAAAGTTGTCTGCTAGGTTGAAAGTAGAGTGAGTGCTGGGGGAAAGGCTGGAGAACAATTTGGGAATTTAGTGCAGAATTTTTGGTAAAAAATAAGGGGTTGCAGAACTGGGCTATATTTTGCAGGGATTCTCCATGAGTTTTTGATGAGTTGGGTATAGAGAGGGAGAGAAGATCGAGCCAGACCGAGCAATGGGAGAATGGGGAGATCATCAGCCTTAACTGGAAAGCCATGGTAGACAGCAGGTTCATAGGGGAAACTGGATGACTTCATTTTACCAAACACAATGATTTTAGAATGGTAAGTAGATAAGAAAATGCAGGCAGCTGTTTGATATATGTATCCTGAACTCAAAGGAGAAATCTAGTGGGAGATATATAATTGAGAATAACCAGGATATATATATATATAATTCTACTTTAAGTCCTAAGTCTGGATGAGGTCATCTAAGGGGTACAGGATGGATTGGAATCAGAAGAGCAATAACAGTATTCCTGGAACACACCAGTATTTAGAGACTAGGCTGATAAGAGTAAGAAGTTATGGGGCTAGCAATTAGAAGACTATGCAAGTACCATATCAATTACTTTCTTATACTGTAAGGCAGTGGTTCTCAACCTGTGGGCCTTGACTCCCTTGGGGGTTGAATGATGCTTTCACCAGAGGTTGCCTAAGACCATCAGAACACACATATATTTACATTACAATTCAGAACATAGAATTCAGCTATGAAGTAGCTGTAATTGTACTATGAAGTAGTACAAGAGTAATTTTCTGTTTGTTTATTCTGGTGGAGAAGGCATGGCGGTAGTGGGTAGATGGCATGGGTAGTGGGTAGAAAGGGGACAGGAAGCAGGGCCAGGCCATAAAAGTTCAAGCCTCACACCCTAGAGATCCATTCCTTGAGACAGACCTGTTTGCTAAGGTTCCATGAGCTCCCAAAACAGTGCTACTATCTGGAGACAAAGTGTTTATGTGGAGGAGCTTAGAGTGGTCATTTTTCATCATATATTTATATCCAGAAACTCAATGAAGTGCTTGAATGGGGGGAGTGATTAGCTGTCTTCAGAAAGTCGGATGTGGTCAGTTGTGTCAAACACTAAGACAGAGAACTGGACCCAGAGTTCAGCAATACGAAGATATCGACAGCAGCTGTCTCCATGCTGTGTTAGATAGGAAAGCCTAATGACAATGGCTTTCAAAGGAGAGGGCAGAAAAACAAAGGAAGCTGATGAAGATAGTGACAAAAGACAGATGTGTGAGGAGGAACAGAAAACTCAGAGACAGAGAATGTGGAAACATAGATTAGTGTTATGTCTAAAATCCCTGACTGCATTCTAGTGCATTGACAAAGACAACCAACTTCATATGAGAAATGGGGTCTATACAAGACCAATGAGAATATGGAAGAGAATGGGATAGACCCCTTGGAGAGAAAGTTCTAAGCTAGAAAAGTCAGCTTGCTTGTTGCTAAGTAAAGGGAGGGGACATTTTTATAGGTCTATAGCATGCACTGGTATTTTAGTCCTAGGATGGTGTTAGTGCTTAAAGCTGTGGTCTGTCCAGGTCTATTCAATCTCCATGAAATACTACATGTTAAATTCCTATGACATCTATAACTAAGTACTGAGTGAGGTTGGGTTGATTTATACATGTGCATAATGCAGTAATTCTTGCGGTTATTTTAGTCTTTGTGAAGAAGCATACAGCGCATGTCAGCGGCCAAGGTGTTTTGAAGTTTGTGGAGAAGCATAAAGGGTGAGGTCATGATCCTGGAGAATGAGAATATGAACGTGATTGTATCTGCATCTGGGGGCACCATCATTGATGCCATATTTGAAGCTTGTGACCATGAATTGAAATTGCGATGGAAAGATTTGAATGTGTTCATTCAAGTTTAGTTTAGTCTTATGTGGCTACCTAAATGTGCGTATAAAATAGGTTGAGAGTTAGATTAGACAAGTTGAGTGTCTGTGCAACAAAGTTTTACAGTGGTGGGGCAAAGGTCAATTGGCAAGTAAGGAAATAGGTATGAGGATAGAAAGAGAGAGGAAAAGTGTTGGGTTGGAGCTTTTGCTGGGTCATAGAGCTTTTGGAGTCACACCATTAAAGAAAATGTGGGGTAAAGATATATGGTCAGAGACTGAACGGCTTACAATAGGAATTTGGGGAGAAGTATGCCACTGACCATTAGAAGGTCTAAGGGTGTACCAATGAAAGTGAGTGATAAATGAATAAAAGTGAAGATTTGGTTAAAACATTAAGAGTTATTCATTGGCTTGATTACATGCTTGGGTTGCAAATGATCATGAGGGAAGATAGGAACAGAAACAAAGAGGTAAATGCCAACCAAGAAGTCTTGAGTGCATTTGAAAGATGCTGTGAGTCCATGGATGACCTCACAGGGAGGTGTAGTAGCTGATGGATGTGTCACAAAAGGCACAAGTGTTTCTTTTTCTTTACTTTTTTTCAGGGAAAATGAAAATAATCATACCAAAAAGTGTTCATGGACTGTCTAAGCACTGCTGAATCCCAACTCCAAACCCTGTAATAAGAGACTGTAGGGGACATTGTCTGCGTAGCTGGTTAGTGATATGAATCTGCTGTTCCTTGCTCCATGTGTTTAGTGAATTGCAGAAAATTAATTAAAGAGTTGAAACTACACTAACCCGGGTTCACATCTCATCTCTTGTAGTCACCGAGTATAGGTGGTTAGGTTGTTATGTATCACAGAGCTCCGGGCAGCTACTCTGCGCATGGTGTGTTCTTTATGTAGGTGAGATATTATAAAGAGAATATTCTCACCTGCTGGACTTTGTTCTCTCTGGACCCTCTCACCAGTCGATGCGCGTGTTTTTGTGCACTTGATCATTTATTCAAAATTTTGTCTGGTCTGCTTTATGCTAGGTCTTGTGGAGATCAATAAACTCTAAGACTTCAAAGGCCCTGAAGTCACTGGCCTTGTTTTTGATGGTTTTTATCCCCTGGTATGTGTAGAGGCATTTACAAAACAGAAGTCACAACTATCACTATGTCTGATCTCTATGAACAAAGTTTTGAGAGTGACTTATCTGTGGTGACAAGTAAGCCTGTCTTGACCCCGGTTCTGAGTCCCCAGCCATGGCCCTCACCTCAGACCACATGACTAATCCTACATATTCCAGAAGTGCAAATTTCTGCCCCATGTATTTTCCTTCTATGGTGGAAGAGTTTCATCAATTTAAGAAGCCAGTTTGGTCTAAGCAATTTTTTGGATACAAGTAGAACTGCTACTCAATTGCATGGCAGGCAAAGTTATGTGTAGAAAGCTTTATCCTCTGGATTATTTTACAGAAACAGAGGGCGGATCTCTTTTTATAGCCTGGAACTATAGTAAAGGTCAGAGAAATCAAATTTAAAAAACATCCTGTCAAATGCAATCTAGTTACACTGTTCAAGGAGATCCTGTATGACTCAGGTGATGGAACAGAAATCTTACATCCTGTTACCACTACTGTGTGTTTGATGACTATGTGTGGGGGCATGCGTGTGTGCAGACGTTAGAGGAAAAGTTGGCGGGGTCTGCTCTCTCTTCATTCCTTGACTACAGGGATCAAACTTAGTTTCCAAGGTTTGTACAGCAATGGTAGCCTAAGAGTCCAGCTCTTCAAGGCCACCTCCAGGGTTCAAGGAAGAAGATCACAATGAAGCGCAACTGAGCTTACCTTCCTATCTAAGGAGTCACAAACACAACCCGAGGGTTGTGCTTTTTATTGCTCTCTAGGTTGAATTCTACCTCCACAGCTTCTAGTTCTCCTTTGTTTCAATTCTCTGTTCCAATTCTCTCTCGCTTCCTTGCTCACCTGGCCTAAATTCCTTTTTTTTTAAACAGGAGACTTAGGCCATAGGAAAAAAGTTACAAGAAAATTACAAGTTATATCATTAGTCATATCACATTCCTTGGGTAAATAATAAGGACCTGAGCCATTTACCATGGCAACGAAAGATTTTAAGGTTCCAGGTGTAAGACTGTGACCAGACGCCAGGGACACAGTGCACAGGTAAGACAAGCTGCAGAGAGATCTGCCAGAGAGTCAGGTCTTTACCAGCCAGACTTGGCAAGCAAAGAACTGGCCTGATGTTTTCAGGTTGCTTTGTGTTAGTAGCCTTGTGTTAGATATCTGCACCTCTGACCTTGAGTATGTCTGTAAAGTTTTTCATTTATGATCTACATACAGAAACATCTAGTCTCGTTTGAATTTGCTCTGAGGTGAAAATGAGTTAATTGTGTGTAGCTTGTCTTAGATTGGGGAGAAATTATTGTTTTCTTGTCTTAGTCTGAGTAAAGGGATCAAAGCAGGCTTTTAAGTGTCTTACAGTACTTATGTAGCAATAGATCTAGTTAAGAAGCATATCCTAGTATATTTTCTATATATTAAAGAATACAGCTTAATGAGGCATCATCTTCCTGATCATTCACAGATATATGTGCCCATAATATTATAGTGGCATTTCACTTGTATTTTAATAAGTAAAACCAACCTGAAGACCAGAAAAGAAAAAAAAAAAAAACAGTTACTGGCTTTAACCTTGATCTCAGTCTGAAAATGAACATCCTGCCTCCAGGGATTTCAGAATGAGCCTGAGCCTGAGCCTGAGAACTGTCTCTTCCCATTTTATAATAGTCTCTAGTTCTAGGATTAAAGGCATGTACCACTACCTCTGGGTTTCTATGGCAAGCTAGTGTATCTTCTGGGATTAAAGGTGTGTGTTATTACTGCCTGGTCTATAAGGCTGGAGAGTGTAGCTGTCTTACTTTTTTGATTCTCAGGCAAGTTTAATTTATTAAAATACAGATGAAATGCTACTACATGATATTGAGATGCAATTTGAGATTACACATATATATCATATGAAATTGCACACTACACTACAGGTATTGGGGAGCACCATAACTGTTTTAAAAATATGAAATTACAGACATGAACAGCGGTTTTCAGAGTTGGTGGTCCTGTAGGCCCTGCCTGGATGAGACTCTCCTTTAGAGAATCATTTCTCTGGCAGGTTGACATCTAAATACTGGTTGTTACCTGTTTCAACTCTCATGGCCTCCAACAGTGCAGTAGGTATCTGGATGGTTGAGCCATCTTGCCAGTCTAGGATAGAATAATTTGCTAAGTGTAGGGCTTAATATTCCTACACTTTAGGAAAAACTATCTTCAAAGAATCAGCCCCTGCCCAGCACCCTTGGTATGAGGAACTCTTTGCAGGATTTCTTTTTTTTTTTTTAATGAATCTCTTATATGGCTAGATCCATAAGATGGGTTCTTATTTTCTTAGAAGCAATGCTCAAGACAAAGGTCTAGGGGGAATGACTGAGGCAACATACATAATACCTTGGGGAGTCCATATTTGGCCTTGCTCTAAGATAAATAGGAAAGGCTGTTGTAAAGTACAAATGACATTTCTTACAAGTGCTGTGGGCCAATGGTCTTGTATCCTGTAAGGATTTGTAACTTTTATTGGTTTAATTAAATGCTGATTGGCCAGGAAGTATAGGCAGAGCAACCAGAGTAGAAGAATTCTGGGAAGAGGAAAGGCTCAGTCTGCAGTAATCATCTAGATGTAGAAGAAGCAAGATGAGAATACCTCACTGAGAAAAGGTACCAAGCCATGTGGCTAATACAGACAAGAATTATGGGTTAATGTAAGATGTAAAAATTAGTTAATAAGAAAGTCTGAGCTAATAGGCCAATGCAGGATTTCTTTTATTATTATTATTTTTTTCCATTCAAAAAATTTACACTTCCTCCCCTCCTCCCATTCCCCTCCAGCTCCCCCACTCACCCTGCTCTCTTCCCCTCCCTCCTTAAGAGAGGGCAGAGAACCCTGCCCTGTGGGAAGTCCAAGACCTCCCCATCCAGTCCTAGGAAGCTTTGCATCCAAATAGACTAGGGTTCCAAAAAGCCAGTACGTGAAGTGGAAACAAGTCCCAGTGCCTTTATCAATGGCTTCTCAGTCAGCCCCCATTTTCAGCCACATTCACAGAGTCCGGTTTGATCACATGCTTTTTCAGTCCCAGTCCAGCTGGATTTGGTGAACTCCCATTAGAACAGGCACACTGTCTCAGTGGGTGGACCAACCCCTAGCAGTCCAGACTTCCTTGCTCATCTTCTCCCTCCTTCTGCTCTTCAACTGGACCTTGGGGGCTCAGTCCATTGCTCTGATGAGGGACTTTATCTCCATCTGTCGCCAGATGAAGACCCTATGGTGATATTCGAGATAATCATCAGCGTGATAGTGGGGCAAGGCCAGTTCAGGCACCCTCTACTCTGCTGCCAAAGGACCTATCTGGGGACATCCCCGTGGACACCTGGGATCCCCTCTAGAGCCAAGTCTCTTGCCAACCCTAAAATGGCTCCTTTAATGTAGATATCTTCTTCCCTGCTTCTAGATCTGTCCTTCCTCCATCTCTACCCTCCCACTCCCCAAGCACTCTTCGGTCTTTCCCTTTTCCCTTGTCTCTCCCCCTCTCCCCTACCCCCACCCCCATGCTCCCAACTTTTGCTCTGCAATCTTGTTTGCTTCCAATTTCCAAGAGGATCTATATATGTTTTTCTTTGGTTTGACCTTGTTATTCAGCTTTTCTAGGCTTGTCAACTATAGGCTTAATGTCCTTTGTTTATGGCTAGAGTCCACTAATAAGTGAGTACATTCCATATTCATCTTTTTGGGTCTGGGTTATCTCACTCAGGATAATGTTTTCTATTTTCATCCAATTGCATGCAAAATTCAAAATGTCATTATTTTTTTACCACTGAGTAGTACTCTAATGTGTATATAGTCCATACTTTATCCATTCTTCCATGGATAAAGTGCATCCATTGAAGGGCATCTAGGTTGTTTCCAGGATCTGGCAATTACAAATAATGCTGCCATGAACATAGTTGAACAAATGTTTTTGTAGTATGGTTGGGCATCTCTTGGGTATATTCCCAAGAGTGGTATTGCTGGATCCTGAGGTAGACTGATTCCTAATTTCCTGAGAAACTGCCACAGTGATTTCCAAAGTGGCTATACAAGTTTGCATTCCCACCAGCAATGGATGAGTGTTCCTGTTACTCTACATCATCTCCAGCATAGGCTATCATTGGTGTTTTTGATTTTAGTCATTCTCTATCCTTTGTGTATAGAAGGGCTACTGATTTTTTTGGAGTTGATCTTGTATCCTGCCACATCACTGAAGGTGTTTTTCAGGAGTTCTTTGGTAGAGTTTTTGGGGTCATCAATGTACACAATCATATCATCTTCCTTGCAGGATTTCTTTAAGGAATTCTTTGCAGGCAAACTCAGGGAGAGCTTTTAAGCTGGTATTCCCCCCCCCCCATTTGACCACTGTAGATGTATTATAATGATTACCAGGTAGATAATTATTTCTCCTGAAGACTGACTGGTGAAAGTGCAAGGCTCATCTCTTATCTCTAGGAAGCCCTAGTGGATATACAACAAAACAATTGTAAAGATTGACAAGATGTCAGAGCTCCAAATGAGGACCTTAAGTATGAAGATATGCAGGCAGCTAAAAGGTGATGAGCCAGATACTGCTCTCTTCTGCATACAGCCTTGCTACATAGCACCTCTCCATGGGAGGATTTGAGAATTAGAATACTAAAGTCCAGGGAGTCACTCATCAGAGAGAGTGGGAGAAGAGACTACCAGGACCTGGTCTTTGCCCCCATTCTGTCCTCATCACCCTGCCTGGGTTCTCTGGAAAGCCTCCACTGTTGGCTGATTAAAAGAATATCACAACAAAGCTTCACTCATAAGCGCATTGAAAATCATTCTTTATAGGATTTAGGATATAATTCAAGGTTACAAATTTGTAGAACAGGTCACTTCACATACTGTTACCTGTATTCTTTAATAAAGGTGTCAGTTTTGTTTCCTTCATAGATAATTTAAATGTTTTCAGCTCATTAATAGAATATATTTAAAATGCCTTTTGCATTTATCTTTTTGTTTTTGTTGGTCATTTCTTTTATTCCTGACTACCTTCACGGCTAGGGATAGACCGCCAAGACATGGATGCAAAATTCTGGACAGCAAAGTTTTTCTCCCTTCTTTCTTTCTACATTTCTTCATAGAGAGGATAAATTTAGCTTTCTCTTCCAAATACTGTGCTGTGCACAGTTGAGCTTGGCACTTTTGCTGAAAACTATGAGTCATTTTTCATAAACAGAGATTGTCGAAAGTGCTTGATTCACATTCTAACAACAAATACAGAAAAAAGCCCCAAACTGAATGAGCTCCAAATTTTTCAGATGTTCTTCAAAGAGAATGAGGTGGGAAAATAATGGTCTTTGAAGAAGTGTCTTGGCTTTTTAGTCTCGATTATTTTCCATGTTTGAAATTAGGAGGATAACTGGCATTTAAAGCCATATAGTCAGACTCACAGAAACCATCTCAAGGTCATTGTGGGATGTTAGTTCCAGGATTGCCTTATTTTCTTTGACTTCTGAAGATTACACATGTAACTGACAGTGCAGTCTGTTGCATTTTATAGGTTATTAAAGTCTAGTACTTCAAACTAAATTAATTTTTAGGGAGGAATACTTATATACAGCAGCAAAATCTGAATATTTCAAATATTTAAATCAGTAGAATGCCATCCGGCAGTGCAGGCAATTTAATAAAGCAGACAGACCACCTCCAATGTAGTCTGTGATGGGCAATTACTTTTCTACCTGGAAGGTGTGATTTCCACATAAAGGTAACTTGAGTTTATTGTGTCCCATCAGTGAAATGAATCCAAGTAGACATTGCATGATAGCTACTTAGAAAGAAATAAAATTATGTACTGAATGAGTGCTAAGTTAAGACTCTTGCGTGTCTGTGACAAGCAGAAAGCATATATAATGCAGCTCACTAACTGCCATGCCATTCAGTAGAACCAGTTATCAAAGAACACAACGGACCAGAATTCAACTGATATTCTAAGAGATATGAGTACAGAGTACTTCGGTGACAGAAAGATGCTCTGTGGCATTGTAAGAGTAAATGCAGTTAACGCTGGAGGCAGATTTTTCTGTGGAAAGTCTTTGATAATGGATTTATGAGGTTATATTATGAAGAAGCCTATAACCCTAACTGCTGGGTTATACACTCTCTGTTTTTCTGTATTCATTGAAACAGAACCATCACACACTCATCAGCATACCCAAATAAAATGTCTTCTCTCTGAGCCAAGTTCTTTTAAAGTGATATTCACATGCCCCATTTTTTTTTTTTGTCTCTCACCGAGCAATATCTCAGTTACAAGAGACAAATAAACAACTCCAAGAGGGAATAGAGCACCAACTCATGTCCAGTAAACTGGAAGGTGAAATAGACTTTACAAAGTCAAATGTTTCATTTTAAAGTTAAGAGATAGTTGTAGAGAAAAAGTCCACATTTCCAGATTGTTTTGCAGCTACAGAAATGCAAAGTTATGTACTCGGTAGTATGAAGACAGCCTTTGGCACAAGCTCCCTGCTACCCAGTCCTTCATTCTGCAATCGAGATTACGGTTGTTAGAGTTCCTGTGGCCAGTTGGTTACCATGAGGTGTCCTTTAGGACAGAAGTCATGTATCCATATATTACACTCAGAATGACAATAGGGTAAATTGCTTCTGAGAACACAGTCTTTACCAGTCAGGAGTTACCTGGGCCTTGAATCACTGTATATTTATTTCCTTTTTATTTTTTCTTATTTTACTGGATATGACTGCAGTATCAGAACTGATGCTTAGTAACACATCCAGAAAGTGTGAGGAGAAAATAATGCAATGTTTTCAAATACATTGATGAGAGAGAGAAAGAGTGGGGGGAAGGAATGAGGGCTTAGATCAACTCCAGTTCTTCAAGAGGATGTATGTATGAGCATTAGCTAATGCTCAAACAACAAAGAGCTCAACTGTTCATGGTTCTGATCCAAGAATTTGAATTTAGGAATTTAAGTATTGGTGTTTACTTGGTATTTTATGCTTTCGGTGAGTACTTTCTCCATGGAAATCCCTTATGGAAGAGAGTTTGTCAACAGCAAAATCAGAGCATCTAAATTCTAACTTACCACTATCTTGTTAGAATATTGTTAATGGGAGTGAGCATAAGTCCTGTAGCAACTCCAACAAATAATCTTGTAGAATGGAGACTTTACCCTTCACATCAAAGACAAACTGATTCCTAGGGATTCTACATTCATCATGGTCGAACTGTTAGTTAACAATAGATCTCTAGAATTCAAATTCATAGCTACATGACTATGAAATCTGTAGATTAGTTATCTCAACACTTCATCGTTAAGCAACAAGATCTGTCAATTATTACAAAACAATTATTGCCCAATAATATGTCACACATTACAATGATGTTTTCAATCTAAGAACAGTGTTATAGATAATAAAAATAAATGCTACAGAGACTGGGCCATTTGACCAATGTTCAATGGCTAAAGTGTTGCGGTTATGCTTCAAGCTCACCACTGACTTAGAACAAGATGTATCTGTTTATACTACAAAATATCAGTCTTGGGAGAGAAATCTTGGCAGTGCACATTCTGAGCACCGGAGACTAATCATTAGAATTGAAACAGACATCAAATACGTGAGGGCAGATGGCATTGAATTTGAGTATGCTGAAGAGAACATGTCCTTGGGTTTGTGATGGGCAGCTGTCTGTGTATCTCCCTGGTAGAGTGTGCCATAAGAGGGAAAAGTGACACAGGTTTGAGGGGAAAGGGAAGCTTGCTTTCCCCTCTACTTATGTTGCTTGGCACAGAGCTCTATAATTTCCTAGGTCTGAAAGCATTAGAAAAGATTCACTCTGATGTGTAGAGAAGGGTTGTGCATTTCTGGCGTTGGCAAGCTGCTTTTAGGAAAAGGACCTTTCAAGTCTCCCATTTTGCAGGACACTTCTCAGGCTATTCAAGTAGTTCAAAGTAAATTTGAAAGCCTGCTTGAATAGCGTAAATAAATAGACACTTAGGATAGATAAAATTCTGTGTTAAACTTCAAGAGAACACTAGGCTGGGAGGTAGGAAGCCTCCATGTGCTGCCAGTTTGACACTTATTTTGGTGGTGACCTTGGAGAACTCATTTCTCTCAGGGACTCACTTTCCCCCTTTTATTTGTAAACTGAAGTATTAGATCCAATAACACCTTCTGACAGTTCCCTCAGTACTGTCTAGACTCTCAGATGGAAGGTCTTACATCCTTGGAACACTTCAGTTTTAGTAAAACCAGCTTGGGCTTGGTTGGTCTGTGTCACAATAAGCTTTACATGATGTTAATTTGCAGGTCTCTGACGCTATATAGTACCCTCTGTCTTTTTGGGCTTCCTATGTAAACACTTTATATTTCGATTCAATGAACAGATTGAGGTTGGTGTAATCAGTGACTCTTCTTTTCCCAGGCTTGAAATATGTCTTCAGAAATTCCTCAGTCCCAGACAGAGACAGTTGGTAATCTTTGGAGCCAGGCCCTGCCCTTCAACTTCTACAAGTGCTGCAACTCAAGCCTTACTTGTCGAAGGCTTGACCTATGTTGGCCTGGCATGGTAGCCCTTGGATCTCATAAAGTTATTAACAGGGAGTAGAGCTGGCATCTCTAAAACTCTGATGACAAACTACCAGGCCAAAAGGAGCAAACCTGGAGTCTTCCTGGTGCTGTCAGAGATCCTGGTCTTGCCTAATCAATGAGGGGGAACTAAGAAATATTGTCTGACGGCCTAGAAACAGGTGCTGTCAGAGGTCCTGACTGTTCCTGGCCAATAAAGCGCGGCCACCATGTAATGTCAACTGTCAGTGGATCGAACACATACAGCTGTCCCTTGTTGCTAGATAAATAAGTCTGTTGTAGGCCTTCTACCAGACTCCTGGAGTCTGAGATGTTGACACTGCGCCTTCTCACCCTTCCCCCCAAGGAAGTTGTTAGGGCCCAGCAACAAAGATCTTTAAACTTTTCCCATCTTAATCAAGTTTATTCAAAATTACTTAATACAGAACAGCACTCAGACATGCGTTGAATTCAATATTTTCTCACCAAGAAAAGATCACTTAATACCATGAGCATCTATACATCTTCAAAAGAGGACTGTGTGTTTATAATGATGTAAATTCAAACATTTCCTTAATTTTTGAAAGAATTTTATGCTCTCTCATCAAGTGTCTGAGAAGAAGGAGAATACCTTAGCACTTTTCAGAATGATACAGTTTTGACTAGTAGGGATGGTTACCCTTGAAATTCCAAGTTCAGATAGAAATAGCTTAAGTTTGAGACTGAAAATCTGGGGTCACACACTAGTTCTGCTGGAGTGGTTCTCAAACTTGACAGTCACATATCAGATATCCTATATATTAGCTATTAACATTGCAATTCATAGCAGTATTTAAACTACAGTTATATAGTAGCAATAGAAATAATTTTTTGGTTGTGGGTCACCATAGCACACAGAGCTGTATTAAAGATCTCAGTATTAGGAAGGCTGAGACCTCAGGTCTGCTAGGGTACTTCTCTTCGAGAACTTAATTGTCACTGTAGTGTTTCAGGGCAAGAAACCCCAATAGTCACCTATCTACCATCATGACATTGCTGTGGCACGTGGAACTATGGCTCAAAATCTTGCTCCTGTTGTATTGTACCTCCCTGTGAAAATACTTGTTGTATGAGAAAGAGCCTGTCTGTCCCATTGACATCTGGATAAGTTCAGTTGTTTGCTTTGTTCCATTGGGTATAGGCAGATTTGGAAGATGCCATGTACTTTGGCTTTGTCTTAATCTCTCCTTTTGTTATGCAATAAGGCCAGTATATGAATGAGCCTATGTGGGTATCTTAACAAAGTACCATACACAAGGAAACTTAACACTAGACATTTATTATCTCACGGTTTAGGAAGGTGGAAGACCAACATTAAGATATTGCATATACCTTGGAACACTGAGCCCTTAATGGAATTCCTCCATCAAATCCCTCCCTTCGTGGCTCATTGAAACCTATGGGAGAGGAGGAGGAAAGAGTAAAGAGTTTCCTTTTCCTTATATTATGGCTTCCAGTTTAGTGTTTCATGGAATTCTTGAGTGTGTGAATGACTGCGTCTCTCTTTCGTGTGCCTTTTTTGGGCTCTCTTCCTTTTGTCTGTTTGTTTTGTCCAATTCGGGTGTGTGAATTTTTTTGTTTTATCTTACTTTATTCCATTATTATACCTCAAAAGCCTGTTTGTTTTCTAATGATACAGAGTGGCATCTGGTTGGGAGAGAGCAGGGAGATGGGAGGAGTAGAGGGAGGAGACAGCATAATCAAGATATATTATGTGAGAATTCTATTTTCAATAAAAAAATCTTTTTTCAATAAAAAGAAAAAATGTAAAAAACAAATAAGTGATTTGAAATGTTTTCCAACTGGCGGAAAATGACATTGTCTACAGGGCTACTGCTTTTACTCAAGGCTGAGAGGTCAGTATCTATTTTATGTTTTTTTCCTGAATTCCAACATTTGACCTGAAGCCTTTGGTATTCTCAGGCACTCATCAGCAGAAACTTTGTCTCTTCCTTCATCTTTATTTGATGATCCCCTTGCATGTGTATCTGCCTGTAGGTTTATACTTTCTCTCTCTCTTTATTAATATCAGACAAGTTGCATTGAACTTCTACCCTAGTGACCTTGCCTGGATTTTCTGAACAGATTGTATTACTAAATTAGATAATGGATGTTCAGAGGTTAGGACTTTATAACCAGCCACATCCTGGATCCTTGAGTGAAAATAGTGTGGAAGTCAGGGGGTAGTGACACAGCTGGGTGGTGGTGACACAGTCGGGTCGTGGAGGTGTATGCCTTTAATCCTAGTACCCAGGAGGCAGAGGCAGGCAGATCTCTGTAAGGCCAACCTGGTCAACAGAGTGCTTCCAGGATAGCCAGGTTATTACACAGATAAACCTGTCTCAAAAACAAAAACTCTGTGGAATATGACCACACTCAAACTAGTCTGTATATGAACATGAACAAAACTGGAAATCTTTGCTGTTGAATTAGGCATTGCTTACTGCCCCAAATAAACAAACCAAAAGACTTCTGTAATATGGTTATGAACATGAACTAGATCAGGTGCTTGTTAGAACCTTATGACTTACATATCTTTATTTGGAATGGAGAAATAGGGTGGATTCCTTTTCCAGTAAATCCTGTATCCCAATGGAATCAGACATCCTGTTGCTGAGATCTCCAGATGACTGAATAGGAAAAGCACCAGTCTGTGAGCCAGAAGATCCTGCCTAGCCTGGATCCACCTATAGTGGTGTATTATTTGTGTTTTAATAAATAAAGCTTGCCTGAAGACAAGAGGGCAAAGTAGCCACACTAGTCAGTCATACAGGCCAGGCAGTGGTGGCACACACCTTTAATCCAAGATTTTGGTAGATAGAGGTTGATGGATCCCTGTGCGTTCAAGGCTACCCTGGGTGACACAGATAGTTTCAGAAACAGGTCTCGGTGGTGGTGGTTCACACCTTGAATCCCAGTATTTGGGAGTCAGACAGCTTTAATCCCAGCACCAGGGACGTAGGTATAGGAGCTGTATGGCTGGGCAGAGAGAGGAATATAAAGGGGAAGAGATGGGAACTCACTGGAATGTGGAGTCTGAGGATTCACAGAGACAGAATCTCGCCCTTTCGCTCTGAAGATTTGATAGAGGTAAAAAGTCTTTCTAGTGGTTGGCTGTTTCACTTCTCTGATTTATCATCTTGAACCCCAATATCTGTCTGCTTTATTATTATTTGTGCTATGTCCACCACTGCTTGATTTTAAACCATGCTTTCCTCCCTCTACTTCAAGTTCCCCATCCCCAGGATAAGGACCCGTGGCACTCAGTCATTCATTGCTCTCATCCACCACTGTTGGTTGGATTAGAGCCGCCCGACGTCTGATTCTCCTGGGCATGTTGCTTTCTGAAGGGCAGCTGTGTCTGAATAGCTAATGGATGTAATCAAAGAGGCAGTAAGTACTGCCTCATGAAGATAGGACTGTGTCAAAGCACGCGTTATTTTAGAAATTTCCATCCCAGGAAATGAGTGGGATTGTCTGGTTTGAGTCAGAAGTAGCCCCAGTGATTGGCATTTATCTGAGGAACAATGTGCTGTGGTGGAAGTGGCCAAGTGTGGGTTGCCTCCGAGAAGATGGACAGCCTTGGAGCATTCACCCAAGGGCCACCTGGAGCTATGGCAGCCCTGATTCCCATGACCTTCATGATCTTTGCAACAACCTTACACCCGGAAGCTACAATTTGCCCATTTGAAAAGAGGTCTTTGAAACAGTTGGTAGTAGGGATCACAGCAGCACAGTTACATAGCATAGCTGTGAAACTTTAAATAGTGCACAGGTTATTTTTAGATGGGTGTCTGAAAAGTTACCTTTGAAGTTACAGTTTTAACCCCAGCTCCGCACATTCTGCAAAAATCACTTCATCCCTAAGAGAGCAAGTTTACTCATTTACGAAATGGGCACACTTGGTAATAAGTGAGCTTGCACAAATAATGTTATCAGAGCTCTTTACACCTAACAGATATGTACCTTCCACACCCGGTGGCTTGTTTAGACTGGATCTAAGAAATGCACAAAACTAAATCGCAGATATTTTCAAGCCTCTGGTTTTATGGTTAAGAAAACTGAAATGTAAAGAAAAATGAAATGTCTTATTCAAGGTGTTATAGCCAAAAATGAAAAAGACATTTGAAGCCAGGTGTCCTGTTACCTCTGTTGACAGTCTTTCCACCCCACTAACCTTCCTGTGGACAGACATTGTTCTAAAAGAGTGAAACAGAAGTGGCATCATTGGACATAACCACCCCCCCCAAGCTCATTTGTATGAATACTTGGCACTTAGATGGCCATGGTCCTTTGGGTAGCTCTGGAATCTTTAAGAGGTTGAGTGTAGCTGGGGGAAATCATTAGGAGCCAGGGCTTGAGGATCAGAGCATAGCCCTGCTTCAGGCCTTAGTCTTTCTTCTTGTGTACCTGCTGAGAGGGGAGCAAACAACTTTACACGCTTACTGCCACAGCCATAGGTTGTCCCCCCATCATACGGTTCATGCTGTAATGTCCTATGCCATCCACCCTTCAGCTGAGAGAATCATCCCTCCCTTATGTTCCTTCTTGTCAATTATTTTGTCACACCAATGAGAAAATTATTCTTCAAGTTATATCTTACATATAAAACCTTAACTAGGTTCATCATCTCCTTATAACCATTTCTATTTCAATCCAGTAGTTGGCACAAAAGGAGACTGGCAACATGGCAATGGTAGAACTCCTCCTAGGTTGTATGGAGAATTTGTCTTGGTTCTCATTTTAGTCTTGACAAATAGGATACACATACTTTATCCCAGAGAAAATAGCTTCTGATTTGTGTTCCTTCTCAGTTGGAGTTGATCTCTGGGACTTGGAAACAATGAATAGACAGGCATTGCCTTGATATTTGGCAAGGAGATTTGGGTGGGAGACAGAGGATGTTTTTCCTGACTAGGGACTGTTTTACCAGGGACTGCCACCATTATTTCATTACTTTATGCTCCCTAGAGTCACTGCTAGTCATTTTACCCCTATTGAACTCATTACATCCTGAAAAATTCAAGAGTTTTTATGGGACGCTCCAGAATTCGCCATGGAGTCTTTAATGTAGAGGTGTGTGTCAAGAGACGGGTGAAAGACAATAATAGTATATTCACTCATTCCTCTCTAGCGTGTCCTGCTGGCTTGTGTGCAAAGATCCTCCAGTTCGGGGAGCCTGGGGAAAAGATAGCTATCATTTTATACACTTTACTCTTTCATCCCCAGAGGAAATGAGGCTGACCTGATTAACCCAACTTAGAAACAAGTCACCACATGAAAAATTCTTTCATTTCTCTCTTCCCTGTGGAATGTATAGGTCTCCAGCTCCTCTTCCACGTGATTAGTCATCCTGAAAAGCTCTTTGCTAGGTGGAGAACCCTAGATTCTCAGACAGGTCCCTGTGGGAGCAAGTAAGTAAATTTAGTTCTAAGGATGGGATGAAGAGGGGCTCCCAGGGGAAAACAAAACAGAACAAAAAATAAAACAAACAAAAAAAATCAAAAAAAACAAGCTATAACATATGTCCAGATCAATTTCTCTGGTTCAGTTTAATCAGCAATTGAACTTACATTTTTATCCTGACTCTGTTTAAGTTTTTGGTTGGTGAATTGTATATGTGCCTAAATTCATCCTTCCTTTTTGCACTAAAATATGGGAGAAGAAAGCTTTCTAAGTCTACTGAGCTTGATTCATGAATGGTTTCCCATGCATTCAAATCATCTATGTTAGGAAGTTATGATATTCTGTCACCAGAAGTGCAGGTGGACCGGACAGGCAGCCTATATGGCCAAGCAATGAATCTTGAAGTATCTGTTCTGGTTCAGGTATCAGTTTTGCACAGCCTTATCTCATGTCTTGAGACACAAGACTGAGCTGCAGGGCCCATAGTGCCTTGTGTATTTATCCTCCACAGCTCTGGGCACTTTAGTGTAATGGAAAACTAGGTGGGTCTTTCCCCCCCTCCCGAGACTTCCTTTCCCTGCATTTCTATGCAAAATGTAATGTGTTTCCTTCTAAATCTAATCACTGCAATGAAGTGCAGGGGCAATTGTATTAATAAGTAGAGAATAAGTAGAAAGGACAAATGTTATGAAAGGGACCACTAAGGCATAAATTTCTTACTTAATGAGAAAAATTGCAGCACAATGATCCAATAAAGATTACAATATGGAACTCAAGTGGCATTGTTCTCATTTTCTTAAACAATGTTAGACTTTTTGTTATGTTATCATTTGGGATCCAGTCATGGTGATTCAACCTTTATGCTTTCTTGTCAACGTGAGTCTTTCTTACTTCCTGCATCTTACATTTTCTTCCATTACAAGCAGAATAAGTGATTTTAGAATGTGTTAAAGAATAAAGCTTTAAAACCGGGATTATGGTCAACTACTTAGAAAAAGTAGGACCTAGGAGAAGGTGGTAACACCTGAAAGCACCAGGTTATTATCTAGGTTTTTATTTTCTAGAATTAGCCATGAACTAGAGCCCCTCTGGCTGGCTGTGTGCTCATTCCTCTTTGGGGCTGTTTTATGATACAGATGTGACTGGAACACCACACCCATAATTTTTGTCCTATCTTGCCTAATAACAAGCCTGTAAATCTTTGGATAACCCTAGTTAACCAAGTTTCCACCAGTCCGTGAATTTTCTGTCCATATTTGTCTCTTAGCTGTTCTGTCCACCTGCACAGGTCATTTGCTCAAGAAAGTCTATTTAGATCCACAAGGAGGCCAGATACCATCAGTGAAGTTGCCAGGATAGTAAGAAAATAGAAAACTGTACTTGATATAGGGAAGTGACATTGGGTGCCACCAGACACCCAATGGGATAATTAGGGGAAGTTTGGACCTAAGAAGTATAATCAAAATAGCACAGACTAAAGCAGGGTTACAAGTGGAGTCTGGACTCTTTCAAAGGTATGACTCTCCAGGCTTACAAGACAAGCCCACAAATATTTATTTATTTACTATTTTGTTTCTGCTGCATTATCTTTGTGAAGTTATGGTATTTGCTCTCTGATTCTTACTTTGCCATACTATCTGATGCTTTCTACTTACCAAATGATTAGATCCTATCCAACTGCACCGATCTGTTAGAGTGGCATCAACAAATAGAGGAGCAAGTGCCTTTTCCCAAATCTCTCAAAGTATAAAACTGTAAGGATGATTTTTTTTTATAAATTTAGATACTATTTTGGTATAATTTACAAAGTCCAGTTGTTTTTTTTTTCTTTTCAGTTTTTTTTATTGAGAAAAGGAAAAAAAAAAACAAGTTTCCGCCTCCTCCCAGCCTCCCATTTCCCTCCCCCTCCTCCC
>NW_004949108.1:6885871-6941844 GCF_000317375.1 Microtus ochrogaster | reverse complement strand
AGTGTTAGGTGCTCACACGGTTAGTGCTGGATGCTTTCATAGTGACTGTTGGGTGCTCATACAGTAAGTGTTAGGTGCTCACACGATGAGTATTAGGTGCCTGTACAGTGAGTGTTGAGTGCTCACATGATGAATGTGTTAGGTACTCACATGTGTTAGGGGTAGAGAAAGGAAGAGATGATTAGTGGGGTGAATTGTCCATTACTGAGTCTTTGCTTCTTTTCAAAAAAATTAAAGAAATAAATATATCTATCAAAGGTCTTTCTTAAGCTTTTTCACTCTAAGTCTTTAAATGGCCTATAGGTAATCAGTTATGCAAACTTAGGAAGTTGCAAATAAATTTTGTAAAAAAATCGTATTTACATTTATTTATTTAGTGCCTGTTTCTCTCTGTATGTATGTCATGACATGCATATGAAAGTCTGTGTATGTGTGTGTATCTGTGCATTCCTCGGTATGTATGTGAGGATCAGAGGACAGCTACCAGAAGCGGGTTCTCTCCTGTCACCATATGTATCTAGAAATCAAATACGTATGCCTTGGGATAAACTCTTCGAGTTGCAGAGCCAGCTCTCTGGCCTAATAAATTCTTTTGGAAAAATAATGAGCATTTTTCTTCATTTTACATATAGAGCACAGTTTCCCTTCCCTTCTCTCTTGCTGCCCCCTTCCATCTAACCCTTCCCCAGTCACTTCTCCTGCACCTGTACCTCTACGCCTCTTGTACACTTCATCTTGTACCTGTCAGAATAACTGAGATCAAAATCACTGATGACCGCCCATATTGTAGAGAAAGTGGACCAAGGAGAATACTCCTCCATTGCTGGTGGGAGTGAAAACTTGTACAGCCACTTTGGAAATTGAAATGGTGGTTTCTCAGAAAACTGGGAATCAATCTAACTCAAGACCCAGATAAACCAATCTTGGGCATATACCCAAAGGATGCTCAGTCATACCACAAGGACACTTGCTCAACTATGTTCATGGCAGCATTATTTGTAATAGCCAGAACCTGAAAACATCCTAGATGTCCCTCAACCAAAGAATGGATAAGGAAAATGTGGCACATTTACACAGTGAAGTGTTACTCAGCTATAAAAACAATGACCTCATGAAATTTACAGGGAAATGGATGAAAGTAGAAAAAATTATTCTGAGTTAACCTTGACCCAGAAAGACAAGCATGGTGTGTACTCACTCATAAGTGGATATTAGGAGTAAAGTATAGGATAATCAACCTATAATCTACAGCCCCAGAAAGGCTAGATAACAAGGAGGGCCAAAAAAGAGATGGGTGGATTTCCCTGGGGAGGGGAAATAAAACATCTTCTGGGGTAACCTGGGCATTGGGGTGGGGAGATGGGAACTTGACAGGGTGGGTTAGGTGGGCTAGGTGTGAGAGGCAGTTTGGGGGTGGGATGGGGGAAAGTAATAAAAAAGGCCTCTTGATAGGGGGCCCATTTGGGGATTAGGGAAAAACCGAATAAATTCTTAATAAGCTCTCCCCAGAAGAAACTATGTTGCTTATTATCTCTTTGCCTGATGGTCTAACTGTAGTCATAAATGAAAATTAGCAATAACAAATGAAAAGATAACACTACTTAAAAGTAAAACCCGAGCAGTTCCTACTTAAATGGAAACAAAAATGCAACAAGCTTATTTAAAACACATTAAAAACTCCTAGGCAAAGTAGAGAATATGGAAAAGACTATATTTAAAATGAAAAGAACAATACAGAATATTTTCCTTACTGAAAAGATCAAGCACAATGAAAACAAATTGAGTTAATTAAGCACAAAATTTAGAAAGTTTTATTATGGGTAGCAACAATAAAAGAATAATGAAATGCAAGAGAAAAGGCAACATACATAGAAGTCAAAGAATTTATAAGCCAAAGAGAAGAATGGATAAATTGAAAATAATTTTTTTTTATTGAAAAAACCAAAATGGTACTTTGCTAATGCATGTGGGAATCAAATATATACAAAAATTGTGTGTGTGTGTAAACAAAAGAGATCAAATGTATTCTAAGAATGAAAAAAATGAATAAAAATGGAATAAAAAGACTGAGAAATTGTGCTGCTGATTGACACCAGGTTCTCACAATTTTGTGCATTTCATATTTTTATGGAATGATTCTGTGACTTATGGGTCTTGACTGGGGTTGTCTTCTAAGCTAGTTAAAGAATTAACTGACAGGAAAATCTCAAGGGTGACAGGTAGCAGAGGGAAAATTCTTAAGTGTAATAGGAAGAATCCACTAGAAAAGGAAGGCTTTTATTAGGGGTGAGGAAATGTACACACACACACACACACACACACACACACACACACACACACACATACACACACATACACGGAGGCAATTAGTGAGAGAGACAGAAACAGACAGACAGAACGACCATCTCTATTAAGCAGAGCCTGGACACAGGATCCTGAAACACCTACATTCTCCTTGAGGGCTGAAGGTTTTACAGTCTTTCAAGGGTCTTCCTCTCTAATTTGGAGATGGTTGGAGATAGTTCAAACAAAGACAGCATGGCTGGTTGGCCTACAACTTCTGTATAAATGCAACCTGAACAGGCCTTGAGTTTGGCAGCCTGGTCAATCAGCATAGTGCTGAAATGAGGGGGGCGGGGCTTCTTTGTCCCACCCAGCTAGCTTACACCCGAAATAACCACACAGAAACTGTATTCATTTAAATACTGCCTGCCCCATTAGTTCTAGCCTCTTATTGGCTAACTCTCACATCTTGATCTAACCCATTTCTAATAATCTGTGTAGCACCACGAGGTCATGGCTTACCAGGAAAGATTCTAACCATCATCAGTCTCAGACAGGAGCTTCATGGCATCTGCCACACTGCCTTCTTCCTCCCACAATTCAGTTCTCTTTTCCATGACTACCTAAGCTCTTCCCTATCAAAAGGCCAAGGCAGTTTTTTTATTCAACCAATGAAAGCAACACAAATACAGAAGGACCTCCTACACCAGCATGGTATTGGTGCTGCTGGTGGGAGATCTTTGTTTCAGTAGCCCAGCTTGTGTCTAAGATGAGGGTGAGGAAGAAGCTCGCCATCTTGGAAACTGGCTATCATTATTACCTGGTCACAGCCCTTCTTCCTAGGTGGCTGTCCATCCATAATCTGTCTAGTCCTCCTCCCTCAAATTCTATGCTATTGAAATTATTCCTGGGCACAGGAAAGCTCGAAATACCACACATCAATTTCACCCAAGCCTGACAAGTGCAGAACAATGAAGCTATGAGTCACCTGTATTTTTGGAAATAAACAAGAAAGAAAAGAAACGAAAAACCTTTAAGTAATGCCAAGAATCTGACACCTAAAATTGCCTAAAGATTAATATAATGTGACCACATGGGTTGTATGACTATAATAAAATTCTTTCATGAAATTAGTTGTATTATTTTTAGTATATCTAATTAATGGATGGATTGAAAGGGAAATATTTGTCAGTTATTTCAATGGGGGCTGAGATATCATTTAATGGCATTAATGTCCCATTTCAGATGAATGAGTAAAAGTAACAGCCCCTCCCAACAATGTGGAGCAAACTGGGACTCTAAGGGCGTTTCTGCAGTATTATAGAGAACATGTAAAAATCAAAAACCAATTGCATATCACTTGATACATTAGAGGCTTTTCCATTAAAATTGAGAGTAGGTCAAGGCTACACAAGCTCATTATCACAGGATTTCAAGAAGCCACTAAGGCTAAAAAAAATGTTCCCCTAAGTTCTATCAGGCCTAAGGGGTCTGGATGTGGGACAGTGGTCATGTTGTCCCTGATTCCCAATGTTTCATTATTCAGTTAATTTAACCTTTAACCACTTCAATTTAGTGCTTTGTAGACACCCTGATGCCATCAGAATAATAAATAACTTGATAATGTCCTGTCCCTGTTTATTACTATTCCTACCTGAATACAAGACATGAGTAGCAGATGGCCAATCAACGTTCTGTGCTATTCTTTTAGGCCAGTACAGTTATAAGCAGTCTTCTCTAAGCCTTTTGTTTTGCAAAATCTGTAAAATGAGAGTATAGGTCACTGTCTGTGTGTTCTTAGTCTGTGTGACTACAATTATCATTTTATCTGTAGAAACCCTTTATTTTCATAGGTGGCTTGTCCCAACTTGCCTCTTAGTTTGACAAATCTTAGATAATCCAGTAACATATGATGAAAAAGCATTTCAGTGATCAAAGAGCCCAGTATCTGGAATATTCAAGAGACTCCACAATGTTAAAATAAAAATATAATTTTAGCAATATGGCTTGATTTTGAAAAGTTGAACTGCTTATATAGCTATTAGATGTTACTAGGTAATGTGGGATTCCCCTCTGTAGGCTGTGAATACCATTGGTGAATAAAGAAACTGCCTTGGCCTGTTGATAGGGCAGAACTTAGGTGGGGAAAACTAAACTGAATGCTGGGAGAAAGGAGGCAGAATCAGAGAGAAGCCATGGAGCCCTGCCAGAGAAGATGCCGGAACTTTAGCCATTAAGCCACAGCCATATGGAGATACAGAGATTAATAGAAATGGGTTAAATTAATATGTAAGATTTAGCCAATAAGAAGCTAGAGCTAATGGACCAAGCAGTGATTTAATTAATATAGTTTTGTGTGGTTATTTCGGGTCTGAGCTGCCAGGTGGTCAGGGAACAAAACAAGAGGCCTCCTCTAACAACTAGGTAAAAGTTACAGGGCTGCCTTGCCCAACCCTGATATGAGAGTTTGTGCCTAGCTTATTGTCTTCTTAAGCTATGTTCTGTTGATAACCTTGGAAGGCCTGCTTCATTCAGAATGGAAATGGAGGAGGAAATGGTCTGGGGAAGAGGGTGTATTGTATAAGAGAAGAATAAAAAATGCTACAGGAGAGAAAATTAAACTACAACACATTAAACAACAACAAAACTGATGTTATGGAACTGGAGAGATGATTCAGTGGTTACAAGCATTGGCTGTTCTTCCAGAGGCTCCAGTTTCAGTTCCCAGAACCTGTATTGCAGCTCACAACCATCTGGAGCTCCAGTTCCAGGGCATCTGACACCTTCACACCAATGCACATAATATAGATTATTTAGATAGATTATTTAGAAAAACTAATTTTAAGGAAACTGAAATACCCAGAAATAATAGGAAATACGTAGAAAGATGAGAAGACTAGATGTTTGCATGGGGGTGCAGAAGACGTAGAGATGACTATACAGTCACTTCATTCCCTTGGTTGGGAAAATAAAATGTTGAAATTAGTTTTTGCTTTAATTGTATTCCAACTTTAAAAATTCAATGCAATGTGTTTTATACCTCAGAATTGTTCTAACTCAGAAGACTAAGAACAAAGAGAGTTTCAAGTCTGAAGACATCTTGATGATTTCTTGACATATTAGTCCAGACTATGCATGTTACTGACTCACAATGGCAGACAAAAGGTGGCTAAATTGAGAAGACTTTGTTAAAGGGTCTTTTAAGAAAGTATGGACAGATTTTGGAGATCCTATCATGGAATTATATAGAAAGTTCAGGGAAAGGGCCATGGGCAGTGGGGCATCCTTATACTAGAAAGAACAGTGAGCGAGCATCCATAAGTGAGAGTTGGAGGAGGAGGAAGAAAAGGAACACCCACAGCAGCCAAACTCTTAGAGGGGACAAACTAATCCAAAACCATGTGGCTGGGAAGCAGAGACAATAAATACTGCCAATCAATGCTCCTCCCTCCTCTATCCCCTAAACGTAAACCAGACACTAGGAAGCAAAATAGCCCCTTCAAGGACCTTAGGAGATGCCTACTGGAGATAGATCATATTGAGTAAAGTAGCTAGATTCTGAGAGTAATTCCTGCATAGCAACAGACATTATCTCATGACATGCCAAAGCTGACAATGGACCTGAACACAGTCTACAAATACCCTTTCACAGCTATTGATCCAACCAATATTCATTGAGTACCTATCTGATGCACAGGGGCATTAGTATGGTATAAATCAATAAGGAAGACAAGATTATTGGATAAATGGCATTAGAAAATTGAGTAGCACTTTAGAAAAATTAGATTAGAGCCTTTGCAGGGACTGGGCAAATGGACTCATTCAGCACATGGCTTGGTTTCTGGTTTATGTCACAGAGAAAGGAAGCCTAAGCCCATGGGCTGTGCAGCACAGGGCTTCAAAGCACAGACCTCTTCAGCCTGACAGTTTGGGTAGCATTTCTTCAGTCATCCATCAGCTCTGGGATATAAGGGAATGACGTAGCCTCTCTGGTTCCCACTGTTCTTGTATGTAAAGTGGTAATGATATTATTATAAGATGTTGTGAAAATTCAATTAGATGTGTCTAAAGAAGCACTTAAAGCAATGCATCATATAGTTTTGACTGATGTTAGAACCTTAGCCTTCAGCTTTGTCTTGCAGACACAATTTTTATCAGAGAGTGGAATGGTGTCCTGGGGAAGGAGCTACTGTTGTGGGGGTCTACGCCACATACCCCAGTTGGGGCAGTGGGAGATTTGTCAGAACACACCCACAGTGTGACTGCAGATACCTTGTTCTTGGTTATGTCATATCCAAAATGGGCTCCCTGGTCCTTTCGCTGAGTTTGCAATGTAGTTTAAACTCTGAAAAAAAATAGTCTTGTTAGCACAAACCAGTTAAATGAATGAGCTGTTTGACTAGTGTAGACCCCTGTCTCCTACCAAAATAAAATGGCACACTCAGACAGAGAAATACCTGATTATCAAAAACTAAGTAATTTAAGTGAAAAACTAAACAAAAAATAACCCCCAACAATCAAAGAAAGAAAGAAACGAACACAACTAAAGGACACATGTGTAGTGCATTCCTGCATAGCCCCAGCATGGGAAAGTGAAAAAGAACTGTCAATTCAGGGACAAAAAAATCCTAAAAGAGGTGACTTCATTGTTTCTATGTTAAGGGTCATTTCAGGAATCAAAATGTACGCGGCCATTCAAAAAGAGAATTTCAACAAGGTAATAGCTGCACTCTTAAAAATTAGAATCTATAGAAATTATTATGAAGTGCGAAGCAGCAATAGAATGAGTCTGAAGAACATCAGCAGATACTATGTGTGAAGTAAAGATATAGAGCTAGTTATGCTATAATAATAACTCAACAACAAACAAATTAAAAACAAAGAATCAATTTTTTTCTTTGCCAGGCATTGGCCGAAAATAAAATAAAGATACTAAGGGTTTATCTTCAAGCCAGGAGTGAAGGTAGTGGTTAACTGTGCTCCTTCACTGTTGGTGGGAATATAGACTGGCAAAGTCAGTCTGGCAGAAGATTTGGTAATATTTACTGAAGCTTTATGCAACCCATTCCTGGCTCTGAAAGCTTGTGTCAAGCTGGGGCTGGAACATGGAAAACAGCTTGAAAACCAATTCTATTTCAGGCAATTGCCCTCAGCCACTCCCTGACTATTCCTGACTCTGCGGCTCCCTGCGAATCTCTCCAGCCACCGATCCGCAGCACCAAGCTCAGAAATTTGGATCTGAGAGGGTTTGGAACCTCACTCATGTCAAACTGTTCAAACTTTGGCTGTCAAATTGTGCCTGGCATTTTTTTTAACCCAGACATTGTAGCTTGCCCAGGTCACTTATATACTTCGAACCAGACATGCCACCCCAGCCCACCCTGGACATGCCCATATCCAGCCCTGACTAGCTCCAGCCAGACTGTCTGCTCCCTTGTGTTTCTGCTCATTCTACCATGCTAAAGAGAAATAGTTGAGCATCCCTCAACTACACTCAAAGTTAATTCAGTTTCCTTTAACACAGACACCAACACACAAGGCTTTCAATCAGCACCATCAAAGGTTACTTAATGTTAAATTGGGTTCTTCTTTATTTGATACTATTGCTGTGGCTGAACCCGTAAGGTGCTATCTCTTGATAACCACTTTCAAAAAAATGTAATTTCTCTGACTCCATCCTCTGGAGCTTTGATATAAACCTTTTATGTGATTACTATTCTCTTTCAACAATTTTGAATCTTTCCTTTTCCAGAGACATATAATTCCTCCCTTCTCATTTAAAAATCAGTGAATTTTGTGGATTGTGGCTTCAGGAAAATTCCTACCTTCTCCCTCTCTAAATTTCAGGCAAAATATGCGTTGTCTTTAAAAAAAAATTGGAAAAGGTGCTCTTTATATTCCTTCCCTATTCTTTGCTGTGGCTCCAGTTAACATGGGTCATTTTGTAACAGTTAATTCTCTGTAGCTATCAAAATGAATTTTGAAGAGCTCGTGAATGGGTTTGAATAAATGGCAAGTATAGCCAGCCAGCCAAAGATCTTTACTTTCTCATTTCAGCACCTATAATAGCCTTTCTCAAGTATCGTATTGACTGTCCTGGGGGAGAGGCAGCAGTCGGGTATTTATCTGAAGATTGCCTACTTCTGAAGTTCAAATAGTATAACAATCCCTCAGAGGTGACATACTTTCCTTAAATGTCTGTCTCACACACACACACATACTTATTCTCTCTCTCTTTCTCTCTCTGTGTGTGTCTGTCTCTCTATCTGTCTCTGTCTGTCTCTCTCTCTCACACACACCTCCCAATGGTTAAAGTTTCCTTACTTTACTAAATGTTCTTATCTATTAGAGAAGTAAGTCCAGATGCCTGATCATCTTAATAACCACTGGCGAAGTTTAACTTGAATCAATGAAGCAAGGCAAAGAAAATAAAATGTTAGGCATATGCACAGCCAGGTAGTACAAAATATGTTTGTTAGAAGGATGTCAAGTTTACCGACAAAATTAGTTTAATATCATCTATGTATCACTCACTGGGGGACATTAAGACCTGAATAAAACTACAGACAGGTAGTGCAGGGGGATAAAAAGAAGAGACAAACTTACAATAGAGGTTACTTTTGTGATGATCAGTGGTGCTAGAAGGGCAGGATGGAGTATGGCAGCTACCAAGACCCGTGAAAACTCAATGGGGGCTTTATAGAGGACATTTGAATTTGAATATAAATCTACAAGAAAATCAAGAAGGCCAAAGGGGAAAGTTTACTGAAGATGGCAGTCTCCAGGGTGAAAATAGTGAGATTAGGCAGAATTAAAATTTCTGGGTTATTAAACGTAATAGTTGGGACCCCTTGAATAGGTAAGTAGATTGCCAGGCAAAATGTGTAGAAATTTTTGTCCAGCAGCATCATTCTTAGAGACTATCTCAAAGAAAGAATGTGGAAGAATTGAAGAAAAAATGTTGTGAGCTATTTATATCGGGTCTTCATAATACTAATATATGAGAAGCACTGCCAAGGTCTGACTAGAAGTCTGCAAAAGGATGTAATTATTGTTCAGGGTTCAAATTGTGTTTTCATCAGATAGGAAAACAATTACCCAACATAAATCTAAAGCCATGTGCCTGAACAGTTATAATTTTGTGAAGCACTGAGACAAAAGGATTAATTAAGAAGACATGACTGTAAAAATGCCACAGAGCAAAATCTTTAGATATTTTTTTAAGGTTTTAAATTCAATAATACCTGTTCTAAAAGACCTTTACCCCCCTCCTAAAAAAAAAAAAAAGAAAATCCAGGTATACAGAGTTCTGAGTATCTCTGCTTAGACTTGAACTTGTATTTGAATTTAAACTTCTCATTTGATATAAAGTCTAGGAACTCAACCTGGCTTTGCAAAAAAAGGTAGATATGATAAATCAGAATTTAAATTAAGTGAGCTTTAATCATAGTATAAAACTATGATAGCTTTTACTGACAAGGAGGTTGATGTCCTACTAATTTCAATAAGGGTTCATTAGGATGACTTAGCTGGTTTTCTATAAGCCATTGGTCAGGGCTTCACCTTATTGGCCAAGAAGACAAGGATACAGGGTATGATTCTGTTGCAGCTAATGCCTCACTAGTAACCAGTTTCTCATTGAAGCTGAGATGAGAAAGAATGGTCTTCATTTTACCTATCCTGTCCCCCTAGCTGATAGGTTAAATTCAGAAGTTATCTGAGATACCCCCCACAATCCTTCATAAGGCTCTCAGTGTCTTAACTGGAAATCTAGAACCACCCGGCAGACTGTACCAACATCTCTTGGGATGCATAGTAGAGGCTCATCCTCAGATACTAAGAAGCCTTAAGAAAAGTTTGGAGACTTTACTACTAAGAACTACCATCAGTGTTGATTCCCTGAATTCTGTAACACAGGATAGTTGGACTGAACCAATGCACCAGCTGGTGATAATTATAAAATATGGAAGAGGGGAGGTAACTGCAGGTCAGTACTGATAGTGATCTCAAATGGGCAGGTACTAGGATAGGATTCAGCCTCTGAACGGAGAAAACTTCACAAAGTCTATATTTCTATAACATTTTCCCCGGTGTTAGATTCAGACTCTGTAGACGCGGGTGTAGAATTCAAGGACAATGCAGCTGCCTTCCAGGAGTCAGGATCTGAGATCGAAACCACCCTGACTTCTGAGAACTGAGGGGAAGATGTTAAAGAAAGAAATTAGGAACCACGAGGACTCTAAAACTCAGATGCGCACGTCCCTGGCAATCTTGTCTGGTCCCCAGGCTGTTGGAGGCATGATTCTAAAGTTCCAAAGTTGAAATGACCCTGGAACGTGAGAAGCTGGGCAGAGAGTGTGTGAGCATTTACTGCCAATCACAGCATCTAACATTAGTCCCAGGGAAGCAAGATCTGTAATAGCTACCCTTAAATATGGTAAATAATATTCTGGGAAGACGAATGATTTAGGTGGAGGATGGGAGAATTTACAGAGACAATAATGGTACAAATGGAAAATACTGAAAATTCTAAATTAAATTCTAACTAGAACACACACATATGTATGTATATGGTAAACTTAAATTTAAATGGACAGGTCAATACCTGAGTTTTAGCTACAGAACTGATATAATGCTAAAAATAATTTCTGCTAAAAAAGAGAAAGTAAAATTAGAAGCTATGAAATTAACTATATGACCTGTAAGAATTTATCAGGTTAATGCACACATAACTCAAGTAGAAGGAACAAGAACATAGAAAGTCAAAAATATCTGAAGAATGAAAAATTTCCATCATCAAAAATCAGAAACCACAGAAATATCTGTGAAGTTCATAAAAGATAAACACAAAGAAAGTCATATCCATATGTAAGTATATTGTTACCAAATTTCAGAAATCATTAATTTAAAAATCTTGAAAGAGACTTGGGGTAGATTAAAAGATAAACTGTGTTTAGAATAAGAATGACAACTGGGTGACAGAATGGAGTGAGGAATAAAAGGGAAGCATATTACAAATTGCTGAAGCTTTTAAAGTTTTATCCAGCAAAGATATATGTCACAAGTGAAGGAGAAATGGATTTTGTAAAATATGTCACGAATAGCCCTATATCCCAGCAGCTTTTATGAAGGCTCTGTGTACAAAACAGACCACCAAATGGAACTATTTGTCTGTAAGAAGGAATGGGGGCTTAGAGTGGTAAATAGATTATGAATATAAAAGCTTTTAGAAGTCATTTTAGCCTGGCGGTGGTGGCACACGCCTTTAATCCCAGCACTCAGGAGGCAGAGGCAGGTGGATCTCTGTGAGTTTGAGGCCAGCCTGGTCTACAAGAGCTAGTTTCCAGGAGAGCCTCCAAAGCTACAGAGAAACCCTGACTCGAAAAAAAAAGAAAAAATAAAAAAAGTCATTTTAAAAGATTTGATTATTTCAGTGCAAAATAATGGCCGAGTAGCTCTGCAGCGGGGTTAATGGTAAAATCTGGGACAACAGTAGTGCCAAGAAAGGAACAAGTGTGAGGTTTTGCGTTTATTAGTGACACAAGAAAAGATTCTGTTCATCCCATGTGAATCCTGACATTATTCACTGGAGCAAGCTGTGGGTGTGATGTAAAAATACAGAGGTAAAAAATTAAACAGAAGAATGAAAAAACTGTAAAAAAAATTGTCACAAAAAAGGAGAGAGAGAGAGACAGTGGGGGAAAGGAGGGGGACAAGGAACAAAGAGCTGCATGCGTTTATTTAAATTATGAGAGTGAATTTAAAACATTGCCAGATCAACAGTGACACTTGAATATAAGTGATAAACAGCTTCAGTTAGGAAGCAGCATCTTCAGAATGAGTTTTCGAAAATAGCTATAGCACTGAGGTGCTGTGGGCCCTTGGCTTCTGGGGGAAAGCGTCAGTTTTCTTCATGGCTGTAGATTCTGGCAGACCCACCATCCTCCAGTGGATGACTCCATGCTGACTAGTGCACAGACAGCACAAAATGGATTCAAGCTGTTATTAAAATTAAAAAGAAGATGCAAACTGGGTACTATGGAGGTGGGAATGGACTTTTGGGGGGAGGAGTGGAGGATAGGTATCTTTGAAAGGTGTTGACTGATATTCCTGTCCCACCAGATCCTACATCTGTTTAGTCCCAAATAAACTACAGAGAGGTCTACATTAATCATGAACTGGTTGGCCTAGTAGCTAGCTCAGGTTTCTTATTAACTCTTATAACTTATATTAGCGCATAATTCTTGTCTGTGTTAGCCATGTGGCTTGGTACTTTTTTAGGAGAGGCAGTCACATCTTGCTTGGTCTGTGTCTGGCTTCCTCTGTGTATGGGTAACAACTGCAGACTGAATCTATTCTCTTCCCAGAATTCTCCTGTTCTCATGGTCCCACCTCTACTTCCTGCCTGTTTGCCCCACCTATACTTCCTGCCTGGCCACTGGCCAATCAGCATTTTATTAAAATACAATTGACAGGGTACAGACCATTGTCCCACAGCAGAAAAACACTGTATAAAAGACTCAAAGTATTAGAAAATATTTATTAAATATAAAAATATAGCTATATAATACTGCTTACAATACACAACCTTTAGATTAAAATGCCTTGTTGAAAGTACCAGAGTAGCAATACTGTCCATGAGAAAGAGTGCTGCTGATGTACAAAAGAAATGCTCAAGAAGGGGACACAGGAATCAGAGAAGGTTTCATCATGACAAAAGGCCTTTCTCAATCATAGGACACATCAACAGTAAGGATGTGAAAAATTTGAGTAACACAATTAAACGGCTTGCTACTAATTGACATTAAGAAAATCACTAAGGAAAAAAAAGCCTTGTGAAAAACAGCTATAGAGCAAACACTCTTTTGAAGTTCATATGATAGATTCACAAAGAAAGAAGGAAAGAAAGACATGTTTAATAAAGCTTTTTAAGACCCCCCCACATAAAATTAAAGCTATGAAATAAATATATAAACCCCTATATTTGAAGATTTAAATATGCACACAGTGTAAAGGTAGATCTCAATACATTAGCTTCCCATTCAAAGTAAATTTCCCAGTGTCTCTCTATTCTTTTAACCCAGATATGATTCTCTGTAGTTATTCCATTACACCTCTGTATCACAGACAATTACAAATAAAGATACAATCACGGCTATGCTGCATAAAATTTTTGTTATATAGACAGTCTAATAAATGCAGTTCCATGGTTCTAATTTTTATAGTCTTAGCATAGACTGTTGCTTAATTCTTCTACATAAAATCTTTGCTGAAACAAAAAAAATGAAAAAAATAACTCAATAGTTATCTATAGGATATCTGAAAATTTGGCTCATATTTCAAAATATTGCTTGGATCAATAAGAAAATATCAATGTGACCAATGCATTACGAACTAGTTGCATCAAGTAAAAAGTACAGTAAACAAAATTCATCATGGGTGAATCAAGTCCATTACTACAGTCTACAAACACATTTTGACAATAAAATAGATGTTCAACAGTTTACTGAAATGGAAAACTCATCTGACATCTTCACAGGTGATCTCAATATACAGCTGGGGATCCACTCTCTGCATCTGAAGGATGCTGTGTGTCCATCACTATCATCAGTCTGCCCTGTCTCTAGTCTACCACAACATGTCTCTAAGGATATGGATTATGGGCTAGAAGTCGGAAGGCTATACTGCAGGGCAGCACAGTAGTTGGCCTTTCTTCTGGACTTACTCTTGGGATTCAGCAGGGGTTTGATGCAGCCATAGCTCTGTGGATACTACATAGATTAATAGCAACATTGACTTTCTTGGCACAAGAGGGAAGGACAGCGGCAATCCTGGCATAGATGCCATCTGCACTTGAAAGAGCTCTTCCCCAGAGTCTTTGCAGCCACTGATTGCTTTGCTTGGGGAGGTCATCTCTGTGTTATGGCTATCTGCCACTCCCTCACTTAGCTCAAATCTGTTTAACTGCTATAAAGGCAGACTCCACCTTCCATTCGAGAATAACACATTTCTCATCCATATCCATTTTCCCTTGCTGGTTCTCCAGTGTTAATTATTGCACTTAGCAGTACTTCAGCCATCTCAACTCTTCATGACACATTTGGTTTATTTACTCTTTGTTTCTCTTAGGGAATCATAATGATGGCCAACGTTGTTTTCTGTTCACCCGGCTATTCAAAGAATATGCAGCATAAAATAAATGGTGAATCAATAGCAGATTTAATGAGTACAATATCCTCTGTGTCCTTTTCCCTCTGTGGTCATAATAGCAGAGGGGAAATGTGAGTAAAGATGCTTATGTCCTTTGAGAATTTATTATACTTAATGCAGATCAATTTTGTAAATTCCACAGCACCGAAGACTAATTAATTCTGCATTGTTAAACTGTTTACAGTCCTCTTCTTCTTTCTAGATAGTCATCTCTCCACTTTCTCTTTGTCTTATCATTTGTTTCATCTACTGCTTCTCCAAGGGAAACATTCAAAACACTTGAAACTTTCCAGAGCAAGGAATCCTGCTATGCTGTTCACTAATGAATGACTGCCATGAGTTCAGATGACTAACCCGGACATTTTTAATTGCCCTCTTTCCCAAATATTTCCTGTGACTTCCCCGAAAACTGTGGTCCAACCCGGATCTTCTTTGTCTCACAGTGTTGGGCCTCCAGAAAGCTGTAAATTCTGCTGTTTAGAGTGAGCTACGTACATGGGAGGCTTTGAATGTTAATCATGCTTTTAAAAGCCTTGTCCAGTATCTGTATCATAGATGCTTCCTAGTCCCTGAGTTTGGGTCCAAAAACCCATCAAGGAGTATATCAGGTTGGGTATGGTTTTAGGACTTTGTGTCTAAAATCTAAATAACAATGATTCACAAGGTGATAGATGTTATTTTACTGTGCTCTCCAGATGTAATCATCTCTGTTAACTATAGGCCATAGATTTTGCATGAAGTCCAACTCCAACATTCCTAGTGTTTCTATCTCTGTTTATTCAGTCTTAAACTGCACACTTTCTCATCCCCATTCCAGAGGGTCTGAAAAGAGGCATGAAATGGACAGGCATGCCCCATCTCTTCAGGAACACAGGGAGTCGAACAATGCTTTGGTTCGCATTTTATTAGTCAGAACTTGGTCACATGACTAAACTCAGCTTAAAGGAAAGCTTAGACACTGCTCCTGGGAAGACATGCAGACAGCTCAACTTCATAACTGACTTTACTGTAGGATGGGGCAGTGGTTAGAATAATATAGAGCTCAGTTCTCAAAGTAAAAGACAGTAGATTTGTTTGATTTATTTACCCCAAATCTTCAGTGCCATCCTTGAAATTGAGACCCAACAGCAGAGCCTTTGATGTTCTCATTGAACAGTGCCATGATCTGGTATGTGTATTCTAACACAATTAATTGATCATTTAGATAGTCACTATGGCCTGCTTTTCAATTTTGCAAGCCCTCAAAATAAGTGGAATAAGTTTGTGTCAAAGAAACCTTTGGACACAATTTAAAGGTTTATGCCCCTGTCTCCCTGATGTGTTCATAAGATCCTCATCTGAAGAGGATAGTGTTGAGTAATGGGGTCCATGGTAAGATCATCCATTTGGGGACATGAACTCTTTCTAAAAATGATATCAGAGAACCCCCTCCCGATGAAAGATTAGTTTGTGGGTGGCCCCTTCGGGGATAGAGACTCATACTAAGTATCCAGCCTTCTGGTACCTTGATCGTGGATTTTTTAACTTCTAAACGATGAAAAATAAATTTCTGTTCTTCATAATGCATCTAGTTTATGGTATTTGTGTTTTAGTGCTATAGACAGACTACAATATTCTCAAGAGATCATATAAGCCAGAAAAAGAACTTAATTTAGAAGGAGAAAAGTGACTATTGATTTTCCACGGGCTGCTTATGTTGAAGGATCAGAGGAAGTCACAAAAAAAAAAAAAATGAAAGAAATCCAGGATGGTGATGTTTGAGTCTAAAGAATAAAAACATCGGATTTCCCAAATAATCAATACAAGAAACTTAGGCAACTTCAGTGGGAATTCTTATTTTACAGAATTGTAGGACTTGGGAGTACTTAAGGATTATTTAGTTCAACCTTCATTTCTGAGAAATTAGGAACAGAAATCCAAATTAAGGAAGTGACTTGCCAAATAAAAATAAAAGAAGAAAGAAAAATCTCATAGCTCATTGGAAGTAGAATAAGAAATAAACAAAATACGGCAAAATAACCACAGTTCCTTATTTCACAGTAGAATGAGCCCCTTTCTGTTTAATTTACAGCACACTTCAACCATCACTTCATTTGTTCATTCAATAAGCTTAAACTTTTTAAAATATGCACATTTATTTGAGCAGATAAAACCACAATTCTATAATAACCACTCAGATCAAGAAACAGATGTTATCAATGGCTTCAAGGCCCTCCTAATATCCCTCACATTCAACAGTTAAGTTAGCTTAGATAAAAATCATTCAATAAATCTTTTAAGATGATACAAAGGTAGCTATGATCTTTATACACATAGCACCTTAGAATAATTTAGTCACTTTCTTAAGGTAAACAGTCATATGTATGTATTATTTTGTTCAATATTATGTTAATAACATTTGTCTTTATCCCTGAATATAAAATTATTCATTTTATAACAATAATGCATGTCTCTGTTGAACATAGAATACATTATTTATCCTCTATAGTGTATAAATTATTGTCCACAGCTTCCTGGTGAGTCTAACAATACAACTTTTCAGAGTCCTCTACGTATCTTTGGGTGCACTAATGTATAGATGCTGGGGATGTACACCTGAGAACTTCTTCACAGCAGCTGGCCATTTCGAAGCTTTGCAGACATGGTCCAGAGGCCGCTGTCAATAATCATCAGCAGTAAACGAGAATTCTGGGTGCTTTGTGTTATAACAGTATTTACTCCCAGCATTCCTTACATTTTACCTTGTGGTTGGTGTTTATTGGAAAGAAAATGAAAGAACTCCCTTTATAAAGAGTGTTCACTCAAAGCCTGTGAAGAACCTCAGGCTTGTGTTCAAGTTTTAGGAATTACTCCTTTGCTGTCATGAAAAATACAAAGATACTTGTTGCTATTACTTCTACTTAATCTTGGGTTTAATATTTTAGCCAGCATAGTTAAACAAAATGAGTAAGCAAATGTGGTACTTAATTTTGATCATCAATCTTGTGGGATTTACGGTCACCATGGAAACAAAACCTCTGTGCATATCTGTGTGAGTTCATCTAGATTAGGTTAACTGAGGTGGGAAGATATGTACCAGTCCATGGGATGGGGTCCAGTAGTTGGAAGAACACACTCAGTGTGTGCCAGCCAATGGAATGGGGTCCAGGAGTGGGAAGAACACACTAAATGTGTAGCAGTCCATGGGATGGGGTCTATAGTAGAAAGAACATGCTAAGTGTATACCAATCACAGGGTTGGGATCCACACAAAAATAAAAATTATATTCATATACATAGACTAGAATGTGGGAAACATCTTAAATTTTCAGAGAAAGATGGCTACTGAAGTGGATAGTTATAATAATAAAGACAGACACCTTATACTAGAATAAACTATATTTTCAAATCTAAACAAATAAAAATATATACCTACTAGATGAAAGCAGAAGATAGTTTGATCAAAAGAGGGCCTTTCTAGGCATGATGGTTGGTGAAATAAGATATTGATACATTCTATCCCATAGAAATAACATGGTCAAATTCACTACATCACTATGTCATTGGTGCAAGTATATAAAACTTATGCACAGAGGCCAGTTTCTCAAAAGGAGAGTTGACCTGTTACTGTCTAGGGTTCCTGATGGTGCTCATTTTCTCTGCCAATTAAATAATTTAAAAGGAATGAAGAAATCTCCAGTGCAACAGGTAGCATCAATAAAGTCCTTGAGTGCAGTAAACAAGAGCAGACAGACTCTGTTGGCCAAGAAAGGCATTTGGAGGGGTGTGGAGACACAGACAAGGCAAGCATATAGATAGAAAAGACTCATAGTAGAAGGAACACTCCAGAGACTGAAGTGCAGCTCTCCTTGGGGGCTCTATTTTCTTTGTTTTTTTAAGTCTCTGAAGAGTCTTCCTCAACAGAATTAGGTTTGGTCTGTTTGAAGGAAGACAGGAAGCTTGATTGGCCCACAGCTATTGTGCAAGCTTGTCTCAGACTGGCCTGAACTTGTTGATCCAGTCAGAGAAAAATCCCCTCAGGCCTTTGCTTTCAGCTGCCATGCTTTTGTCTCAGGTCAGGATAGTAAGGAAGAAGCCAGCCATCTTGGAATTTCATCACCTTTACAACTCATTCACAGCCCTTCTCCCCATTTGTCTGCATCTCAAGATTTGTGTAACCCCCAGTTCCTCAAATGAATAAGATAGACTTTAACCCCTCCTAAGGTAGGGCTACCTTATGCAGGCACCTCCCACTAAGTCCCACCTCCCAACACCTCCCACTGAGTTCCCAAAACAGAAATTTGGAGAGACACAAACAAATGTAACCATAGCTATACAGTTTTCTACATCCTGGGGATGGAGGAGGAATGGATCCAGGGAAATTTACCCCTGAGTGTTGGCTAAACCAGTTGGGCACAGTCTGTGAAATTCCACTCACTAGAAAATAGGGAAGTGCCTCACACTATGTACATAGAATTGAGCACGCAGCCTTTAGAAGTCTTCGATGTCCTTAGAACAAACTAGATAGCTCTTAAAAACCTAGTGTTATGGGGAAAAGAAGGAAGAAATATGTAGTATATAGCGTGACATTATTTGTGTACATATACAGTTTATGCAAAACCATTTATGCATAACACAGGAAACGCATAGCAAGAACTAGGGTAGAGTCCTCTGGTGAGGATGAAGGCTGGAAGAAATGGGAATTGGAAATGGAAATCAATCAAGAAAGAACATGTTTAATAAATAGAAGCCTATATTAGACTCCTGAAAAAAATCAATCAATCTATCTATCTATCTATCTATCTATCTATCTATCTATCTATCTATCTATCTACCTACCTATCTATCTAGTCCTTAAGTCTTTCATATTATCTCCTTATGCAATAAATCCATATCCTGAAGTATATTCTGATGGGGTGACTAAAAATAAAGAGAAGGTATTCACCCAGATATTCACAGCAGCATTTTTCAATATAAAGTTGTATAAACTATGCAAATATTTAATAATGAATACAATGATTAAATAAACCATGGGATATCCATTAGTAGAATCATTTGCAGCCACTAAATCATGTTTACATGAAGTTTGTATTGACATTAGTGACACTGGCAGTATAGTAAGAAATGAAATGTATGATATAAAGTTGTTTTTATGAGCACAATGGAAAATAAGGAATATTTTGAAGTATTATTAAAGAATGATCCACATACATGAATATGATTTTAAATAGTAGGCAGGACTATATACAATTTCTTCTTTCTCTTCAACTTTCAAATTTAATTTAATGAGTAAGTATTACTTCAAAAATGTAAGGCAGATTATACCAAGAAAAAGAAAAATTATTTCCAGTATAAATACAAACATGTTAAGAAATGTGGGCAATTATGGTCTGCATTAGTTTTTCTAAGCATAAGGAAACAGAACAAATTACAAAGCCACTGAGCTCCTGGGCAGGGTGGACCCCCAGTGCATGCTAGTTTCTTTAAGAAGCAGGGTATTAAATGGATGGTTTGACTAAATCAATTTGATAGAAAAGAGATGGATCACTGTGGTGCAAAGTACGGAATTCACTGTGGCATGATGGAGGACTCATTTAGACAACCCTCAAATCAATGTTGTAGTTTGTTTGGACTGCTGTAAAAAGTACCACAAACTGAATGGTTTATAAACAGCTCACATTTATGTCTCCCATTTCTAGGAAGCTGGTAAAGTCACCATCAAGGTGCCAGCAGATACTACGTCTGGCAAATTTCTGTCTCTTGGTTCATAAGTAACTTTTTCATTCTGTCATTGTAGGGTAGAAAAGGCATGTCTTAAGAGCACCCATGAGCAGTAGCGTCGGCTATTACAATCAGGAAATTTTCTGTATTGAGCTGGTAATCATGTTATTCACTTCTCAGTGCTTTACTCTTTCCCCCAGAATCCCCTCTGTATAACAACCCCACAACCCTCCACTCATGTGGTCACACCCTGAAGGACTTGGGAATCTCTGCTATCAACATGGAACAACACATAAAAGGCATTTTATATACAAAACACTATAGATAAACTTTTATAGACCACTGGTTCTCACTCTTCCTGGTGCTGTGACCCTTTAATACAGTTTCTGCTGTCATGGTAACCCCAGCCATAAATGTATTTTCAACGATACTTCATAACTGTAATTTTGCTACTGTTACAAATTGTAATGCAAATATCTATGTTTTCTGGTGGTCTTAGGCAATCCCTGTGAAAGAGTCTTTCAATCCCCAAAAGGTCCCGACCCACAGGTTGAGAACCACTGAGACAGACACTAACTGCAGGTACCTGCTGCCCCATGCAAAAGCAAGGAAATGGCTGCTGAAGCCAGTAGATCATCTGAAACTGTACCTCAAAAGCAACGAGTGAGTTTAGTAGCCATCATTTCCAAACTCCTTTGTTCATTCTATTTTACCACTTTTTCCTCGTCCAGTGACTGGATGACTTGGTTCTATTTGTTGGGCTCTATTTTGTTCTCTTGTCAATCCACGGTTCATAAGCAATAGCGGATCTCATTCGAAAATGGAAATACCATGCGTTGAGTCATCAGATGTTCTTTCAGGAGAGTTGTCATAGACAAACATTGATTCACTACAGCCTTTCACAGGACTGCTCTCTTGGCTGAGTTAAACAGGCCTCTGTGCACATTAGGGGTCCTTCTGGTAGCTTCGCTCCAAGCCTGGCTCTCAGGGCCAGGAACAGGAACATTTTTAATTTTGAAAATTTAATAGTATGTGCAGTGTTTCTTTGTCATATCCATACCCAACTTCTTTCGGCTCTCATCTCCCTCCCAATTTCTTGTCTTTGTAAAGGTAACTACCTATGCTCAGTTAGTAATACCTATATTCACCTACATGTGGGGCCACCCTTGAAGTCATAGGCAACCTATCAACAGCTGTTGCTGCATACTGACAAAGAAAATTGACTTCCCGCTCCCCCACACAAGGCACACCCAGCTCATCATCTATCAACTTCCATTACCACCTCAGGTAGGGGTAGGGAAATATTCCTTCCCTCATCTATACTGGAATTTTTAACTCTTTTACCCTGTAGATGTTTCACATGGTTATCCATAGCTGATGTGAGTTCATGTGTCATAGAACAACCAGAATTTCACAGCACTTATTCCTGTTCTCTGGCTCTTGTATTCATTCTGTCCTCTCTTTCTCCATATTGCCTGGATCCTGTGAGGAGACATTGAATAAACGGACTTACATTACTCCCCATTCTCAGCATTGAAACAGTTCTTAGCTACTACACAGCCTTTGCTTCTCTGACTAAACTTGAGAGCGGCACAATCAAAGGTTATAAACATAAATATTGAAATTCAAGTTTGACACCATGACTATTTATTTACCCAGCAACATCATCTGCTCATTATCCATTCATTCACTCAGGGCTCCCTAACTCCCCACAGGCAAACAGGAATGATGGCCATAGCCTACATTGTCTTGGATACCTCTAAGACATCCTTGACCATTGACTTATAGGGATGTAACTGATACTTGACATTAAGATTTTAATTTAATAACTCATGTCTTCTGGGAGCAGCAGTGTTCATCCATGTTGGGTACTATGTTTAAATTCCTTTTAATGTTTTAAAATATAGCTTAGTTCCTGAAACTACTTAAACTACTGGAATTGCTGGGTGATGGTGGTGCACGCCTTTGATCTCAGCACTCGGGAGGCAGAGGCCGTTGAATCTCTGTGAGTTCGAGGCCAGCCTGGTTTACAAGAACTAGTTACAGGACAGGCTCCAAAGCTACAAAGAAACCCTGTCTCAAAAAAAACCAAAAACAAACAATCAAACAAACAAACAAACAAAAACTACTGGAATTTCACATAGCTTATTTAAATATCTTTAGTTTGGGTCAACTTACTGCTACCCCTTATTTCCCATTCCTTTGCTCCTCATCCTCACTTAAACCCTTAGCTTCCAGAATCCAACCTGCTATTTCTATCACATGTCATCTACTATTCCGTCTTACCATGTTTTCACAAGGGTTTTGAGAGCATAGGTCCTCGTGCCACTCCTTCATGCAAACTTCATTGATTAACTCTTTACTTGATCCTTCATTTTCCCATCCCCCTTCCTGTACTAGCTGCCCCCAGCACCCCTTCTTTTTACTGTTATCTCCCCTTTAAACTACTGTACCACTTCCCTAAACACATCTCTCTACCCACTGGCCCATTATTAACTTCCTGGCTAAACACACAAGGCATATTATTGAAAGTTAGCAGCCACATATGAGAGAATATGCAACACTTGTCTTTCTGAGCCTGGGTGACCTAAGTATATTTTTTCTCCATTTCCATCCATATACTTGTAAATACCATTATTTCACTTATTTACCTCTGAAAGATATCCCATGGTGCATATTTATCATATTTTATGTATCATCAGTTGATAGACACAGGTTGATACCCTTGCCTAGCTTTTCTGAACAAAGAACATGGAAATACACAGATGCAGGATCTACAGTCTTTGGGAATATGCCTGAGATTGGGTAGAAGGATCCCATGGTGATTCTATTTCAAATTTCTTTAAAAACCTCCAGGCCTATTTCCAAAGTTATCTCACTAGTTTACATTCACAGCAACAGTGTGGACAAGTTTCTTGTCCCCCACATTGAGCAGCAGTTGTCACCTGTATTCCCGAGGACGATCATTCGGGCTGGAGTGGGATGAGATCTGCAAGTAGTTTAAGATGCTTTTTCCTGGAACCTGAGGGTGTTGCTCACTTTTTTATTTTGAGACAGTGTCTCACTATGTATCCCTGGCTGGCTGTGACCTCATGGGATCTGCCTGCCTATGCCTTATAGGCTGGATTCAACAGCATTCACCAGCATGCTTCCTCAAGGGCTTTTTAGCTGGCAAAGATTTTCTCCCATTTTTTGGTTTATATGATTGACAGTTTCCTTTGCTCCATTTCATGAGATCCTGTTAGTCATTGGATGTTATTTCCTGTGCCATTGATGTCCTATTCAAAAAGTCCTTACCTAGTCTTCTAAGTTGAAGAGTGCTTCCCCATAGTTTTCTTATCAGCTGTTTATGGTATTGTGCCTTATGCTGAGATCTTTAATCCACGGCAGTTGAGTTTTGTGCAGGATGAGATGTATGGATCTAGCTTTACCTTACTGTGTATTGAAATCTAGGTTTCCCAGCACTGTTTGTTGAAGATGCTATCTTTTCTCTAAAGTGTATTTTGACATGTTTGTCAAAGACCAGGCAGCTGTGGTTGCATAAAGTTATATATGGATTCACCGTTCCATTCCAGTGATTTATGTGACTGTTTTGTGTAGGGACCATGCTGTTTTTATTACTATGGCTCTGTAGTACAGTTTGAAATCAGGGATAGTGATACATCTCACAGTGTACTTTTTGCTCATGCACGATTGTTTTGCCTCTTTTTGATATTTTGTGCACTAAATACATTTTTGGATTTGTTCTTTTCCCATGTCTGTGAAGAATGACGTTAGAATTTTTACTGGGTTTTCATTGAACTCTAGGTGGCTTTTGGTAGGATGAGCATTCCTACGATGTTTGTTTCCCCATTCTTTGAGCATGGGGAAGCTTTTGATGGTCTGGTGACTTTCATTTCTTTTGCCCGTGTTTTAAAGTTTCCATTGCAGTAGAAGTCTCATTTCATTGGTTGGTTTTATTCTGAGGGTTTTTATAGTTGTTTGTAGCTATTAAGAAAGGAAGTTGTTTGCTGGTCAGTGGTGGCGCATGCCTTTAATCTCAGCACTCAGGAGGCAGAGGCAGGTGGATTTTTGAGTTTGTGGACAACATAGTCTACAGATTGACTTCCAGGACAGCCAGGGCTACATGGAGTAATTCTATCTCAACAAACAAACAAGTTGTTTTCCCGATCTCTCTTTCAGTGTCATTTTAATTGGTATAGGGGAAGGCTCCTGATTTTTGTGTGCTAATTATCTTATCACTTCGGGTACAGCTATTTTAGGATCTCCAACACACTAATTGAAACCATATAAACCATATAATACTTTTTAATAATCTTTTTAAAAAGCTTTATATAAGAAATTATAAGCATAATATGCAGTTACCTTTTCTATTTTTATAAAGCTTAGTAAATTAACTCCTTTGAAGGTGGATGGGGACTTGCATGCCATTGAACACTGGGAGAGGTCAGAAGACAACTTTTCAGGATGGTTTTCCTCCTTCCATTGAAGGTTCTGAGGCTAGACCTCAAGTAGTCAGGCATGATTTTATATCCACTGAGCCATCTCACTGGCCCTGCTCCACTTTTTTTTGAAGAGCTTTTGGCCAGCACATGATAAACAACTTAATATTTTTAACAACACAGGGGAAACCTGCTGACTGAGACCTTGATCCCACTGTGATAGACATAGGCACCTTGAATATTACCCAATAGATGGATCTCTGATTCTGAAGTTCAAGATAAAAAAGAAAAAAGCCTCAATATAGAAGCTGGATTCTATTTTAACTCTGATATGTACTTGTACTTGGAAATTTTACTGGAGACTGACAACAGAGCCTAGGTGATTTTGTATATCTATCACATAGTCCATCCAGGGTTTGTTTGGATTTAAGAACTCTAACGACTATTTATTTTATGTTCAATGTACATACTGCTCATTTCTCTAATGCATATAATTTTAACATTAAAAGAGCTCATTGCTGTTAACCACTGTCTACCAGAGGTTTGCTATAAATACTCTAACACATTAGCAGAACATATTAACTATATTTTTCTCTGTAAGGAGAAGGGAGGCATTAATCATCCTAGGAAATCATATAAATCAGGATAATGGCTTCAGATTAGAATACCTGGATGAAAATGGTGGTGGGCTAACTGCAAGACATGTGATCACTTGTGTGTGTGGGGGTGTGGGCAGGTATGCATTCACATGTGTCTCTGTGTGGAAACCAGAGGCTGACCTCTCATGCTCCTCAAGAGCCGTCCAGCTTGTTGGTTGAGATAAGGTCTTCCACTGACCAGTGAGCTCCAGGGACACCTTTGTCACCATCTCCTCAGGGTTTGTTTGATTTTAAGATTTACTTATTATCTATACAGTGTTCGGCCTGCAGGCCAGAAGAGGGCACCAGATCAAATTAAGGATGGCTGTGATCCACCATGAGGTTGCTGGGAATTGAACTCAGGACCTCTGGAAGAGTAGCCAGTGATCTTAGCCTCTGAGCCATCTCTCCAACCCTAGTATTTTTATATAAACATGTGCCACAGCACCTGTCTTTCTATGTTCTTGGGGTCAAGCTCAGCTCCTCATAGTTGAATGGCAAACATCTTACATCCCACGTCATCTATTTAGGTTCATGATGTGATCTTGAAGTGGCCTCGTACCATGTCTCAATGCTCCCATTTGCTCACCAGTGACAGTGAGATCCCAGCTGACCTAAGGTTCACTAAGATGATAACTGATGACCTCAGCTCCAAATCTGTGAGTCTATGTCCACAGTTTCCTTCCTGATGCTGGGGACTTCTCTTCTTAAATTAGTTCATTAGTATAAACAAATACATTTGAGACACCTTTGTAGATAATAGAGTTTTCTAAGGAAGCAAAATCATTCTAGCTAGCCCCATAAGTTTGGAGAGTTAAAATTATGTTAGAATTTGCTGTTAAAGTTACTCTGATAGGTGGATTCTTCCCCTAAGTATCCCATATTAAATTCCAAATGTAATCCTACTGTAAAAATAGGGCTCCAATATTAGCCACCCACCTTGAGGGCTCTTGTCATCTTGACAGATTTGACAGGCAGACAAATTTAATTTATTAAAATATTCTGTCTAGCATTTTTAAAAGACAAGGGGTTTTTAGACCGCAAATGGACTGTTTTCACAGGCTTATTAAAATAAATACATAAAGTCAGCTGTTTTCCTTGGAATTCATTAACATAAGATTTGCTATAGAAGGAAGTACAGTACAGTCTTGGCACACTTGAACCTGAATTTGTGGCAATGTTTTCCACCTTTGCATGGATTATGAAATTTTCCTTTTCCTTTTTTTAAACAAATGGGAGTTCCATATAAGAAGGCATGCTTTTTGCTTATACAATGGTCTGGATTTTTATGGAGATATTTGCTGCAATTAGTAGAGGCATTTAGGAAACCCAGGCTTCCTGCCAAGGGCTGCTTTCAAAATAGGAGACAGCTTAGTTTCTTTGGATAACAGACTTAGGTTTGATTTATCTAAAAGTTATGTTTTTATTTAAAGACAAATAAAAATATCACACCTCACAGATTTCTTTAGCAGAGACCATTTTGAATTAAGCATAATGGTCTTCATAACTGAGTGGTTGTATAAATTGTGAGCCAATATCACTTCTTAGAGTGACTGGTTCTGGCTTAGTAGCCATCCAATTCAAGTAGTGACTTTTCTTTGATTAGTGAGTCTTGACCCTAAAAGACTTTCTGGAGCATGCATCTGACCAGTTCACTGTGGCTGACACATCCTGGAGCTGTCCTGTCTCTCCTTGAATGAGATTATCCCTTCAGAGTTCATAACTGCTTTGGACTCAGCCAACTCCAGGAAGCCTCAATATTTGAAATCTTTCCATTACACAATTCATCCCAACCTTGTGAACGAAGTCTTAATAAACAAACCAATCTACCTATCAATCAAAGATCCTGTCTACAGTGCATGGTAAACTGATTGGTAAATTGTACTTAATAGCATAGTAATTGTGATAGCTCAACAGCAAAAGGTCTTTGCCACTGTACACTTAAATCTTCCTCCTGAGCTATTTTAGGGTCAAATAGGATACAGATAGACTTTTACATAGTAATATCAGATGATAGACTATTATATTTAAGTGACAAGAATAAAATATTTACTTCTATTTTCCAAAACTATTAAAAATCCTTCAGAAATGTGTAATTATTTTGGAAACACCATTCAAATCTTCAATGCCTTTAATGCATACATTCTTATGCCCTTTTCTTAGAAGCTATAGAATTAAAAATAATTGTACCTTCATAATTAGCTATGCTTTAGGCTGTAGTAGATTAGAGCTAATGATGTTTCTGTCTTGATCACCAGATCTCCTTCTAATTAATCAATTAATATCAGAGTCCAATTAGTGCCATTCATATGCACATAGGTATGGGGTCATCCAGGGGGACACAAAGAATCTACCAATGTCCACACTCCTAAAGAAAAATGACCTTTTCCTCATTAGCAGCCATCAACTTCATCAATAGCAGCCTCATTTAGGACCCCAGCACATCTAAGTTGGAATTTTTAAGCCACTTGATCTTGCACAGAAACTGGGTGGATAACTACTGTTGCTTGGATTTATGTGTGCAACAGATGTATCACATCTAAAACACATCCTTTTCCAACATCCCTTCCTGTGTTCTGGCTTTCTCACTCTCTGGCTCTCCATAATGTTCACCAAGCCTTGAGGAGAGAAGAATTTATTCCATAGCTGTGACACTGATGGTGGAGCACAAACTTGTTGCTTATTTTTTATCACTTTGAATAATAACAGAGGAGTCAGTCTTAAACTGACCAGGAAATTTTCCCTACTGCATAGCTTTCATGGTGTTAGAAGATGCTCTCTGCTGATTGGGGAAGAGATGACACCACCAGCCTTATCCAGTGCTGGACCCCACATGTTCCAATTATGACCTTCCAGATAAGAAATGCCCACTGTGTAAGAATGGAAGACTGTTTACCTGATAACTAGCTGCTCTCTTGATTGGATGTGAGGCCTGCTTTATAGTTTTAGTTCTTGAAGTTTGGCTAACTTTGTTATCATGTGACTGAAGACAAAAGATTGGGCTCAAGCCTCACACTCGAACACCAGCAACTGGAAGAAGGAAGAAAGAGATCCGGAGTTGAAGGTCATCTTTGGTTACGTGGTAAGCTTGGGCCGCATGAGACCTATCTCAAAACCAATAACTAGAGGAAGAAATTCATAAATAAATATAACATTTACTGTTGTCATAATAAGGTTTGTTACTTTTGCAAAAAGTTAATGGACTTGAGTCATATCAGCACCAGCTGAGCCTCAAATGTGGATAAGTTAATAACTACTACTAAAACCAAACGTGGCAGTGCCAGGTCCTGACTCTAGAGTAAATCTATTTCAGAAGGCAAAACGGGTTCCTATTAACTTAACTGTCTTTGATGGAACTTGGATCCTGAAAACTGGAAAAGTATATGGACGAAATACATGTTCAAGGTTTGGATAAATTGTCATGGGAACTCAGTGTGGGAGGATTCACTGGGCTTATTGATTCCATGTTGCCTGTTGCCATTGAAGTGGAGTGACAGGAAGAGGAGCTCCATAGAAGAGCCCTGAGAGGAAACCAGGATCTTACCAAGATGTGGAACAGAGGTGGCTTTGAAATAGGGCCAGGTAGGGGAGAAGGAGTTTCTCCAGAAATAAACCAGACACCGTGATAAGTTTTGGGAGTCAGGTAAGGTCTACTGCATATGGCTTTCAGTAGTTATAGGTCAGGATGATACTCTGGAGGTCAGAGAAGTTGTAAGGGTTGTAGGGAGGTTGAGTAGGACCAAATAGAATATCATTTTTAGTGCTGTGTAGGAGCCATTTTTTCTGCATTAAGTTATGGAAAGCCCTTTAAGGCTCCATTTGGATGGCTTTTTAAAATTTATTTATTTATTTTAGCCTATAGACATTGGAGGAACTTAGCAATAGCCTGTTCTCTTTTGTTCTCTTTTGTCAACCCTGTCTCATAAGATCATGCCCAGATAAGGCCAAATTCTGAATTCTGAGATGAGAATGGTGAAGATACTTAGTGAAAAACCTCCTCTGTCTACTTTGGAATTCACTGGAAAATGGTCTTTGGGAGAAAGTTATGCCTCACCAGTATCCCCGATTCTTTAGATTTCAAATCTAAAATTAGTATTTGTAAGTTCATTCTAAAAATGTCATTCCTGAGCTTAGGTAGCCCCCACCTTGCACATAACAGGATATATAGTTTAAAATACCAAGTTGAAATGGATTTTCCTTAGGTACTGACAACCACAGCCTGACCCAAACCATATTACATTCTATTAAACACCTAGGGGTTCGAAGAGAATAATAACTTCTTGGAAAACTCCAGGGCTCTCTTCCTAAGAATTCTGGATAAAAATATTAAATATAGAAGCATATATATTTCATAAGACATTAATTTAGCTACATTTTTTAGTGCTCAACTTCATTTTAAATTATTCTAGCTGCTCAACCAGCCTGGAGGTCCAAATGACATCAATCAAAGGAGGCTGATTTTCTTCACACCCTGCCACCAACATAGGGATGTCAAGCAAGTAGACTTATCCTTTTTCACGCATGATGTAGGTATAATTGCTTAGGGGTAAGATTGGGAAAAATTTACCTTGCAAGAAGCAAAGAGGTCTTCGGTTTTCAGTAGACTTTTCTATACTGACTGAATATCTTGGGGCAGAGTCTTGAGCCCATTAAATCACATTTAAAATTTCTTGTTTCATGTCTATATTTTGAAATCCAGTCCTTGGTTGCCTAGAAAATTTGCAGTTAAGTTGTGTAACCTAGGCAGAAGTTAAATTACCAAGAGTGTATTCCCATAGGCATGAAAATCATGAAGGTCATTCATGAAGAAATGTATATATCACTATGCTGAAGACAGAGAAAACTTTTATACTATATATATAGGTAAACTCTTAACCATTTGGAATATAGTGCAATATATTGTAATATAGAGCAAAATTTGCAATATACTGCAATAGGAAGCTTTCATGATTTGAGCTAGTTTCCTGAATAGAGAGTAGTCTCTTACTGAGTTATGTATAGAGAGTCCCACAGAAATTCATGTTCAAATTTTGGTAACTTTTTTTTACCATGGAAAACTATCTCTGCCCTTCTTAGGATTTCCCATCCATTCAATTAGATAGTGATAGGCTTTGCAGCTACACAACATGAGCAAGTACAGGGTCTCCTTGTCCCCTGCAGACCAAACAGGCATGAGAGGAGAGACCCAACTGACATTTATCACAGAAGAAAGAGTGTGTGTCAGTGTCCTAGGCAAAGTACAATGGAAATTTCCAGAAGAAAATGACCAAAATTGCTCTATGGATTTGGGTGGATCTTGGTCAGGAAAGGTAAATAAATATGGGTTTGTTATTCTAGAACTGAGATGGGAGAGCTGGTAAAATGGACAGGATAGGATGTCATGGAAGCCTGCATTAAAACTGCACTTTCTACAAAATGTAGGTGGCTTGAACCTCACAACTGTAGGACATGCAGCTGGAAAGGGACAGGTTCACAATGTATAGGATCATGATTGTCCTACTAGCCTCTGTGGTGATGAATTTTGTGAGCAACGAAACTGTGTGTGGAAAAATCACCATGACCACAGGTGTTCAGACAGAAGAACCATGGAGGGGAGACAAGTGAGGAAGCCATGGGAACAACAGGGTATCAGGTGGGAACCCAACTTGAGGAAATAACACATGTAATTAAAACAACTGGTGTAGAGTATTTCTCGTTGTATTCAGGAAATGTTTACACAGAAAAAAAAAAAAAACCCTCAATGGCATATCCTGTAATAGGAGGGTAGGTGGGGATGCTTGAAAGCCTTTTGCCAATCCTCTTTCACAAAGACACATCCAACTCCCTCAGTAATTATGGGGCCTGTGAACTAGTCTTTCTAGGGCTCTGAAATCTCTGCTCATTCCTGCATATGAACACGGCTTGGGCCCAAAAGACACATAAGAGGTGTGAAAGCCCTAGAACTGTGGGTAGGAATTCTGCTCTTAGTTTGACAACTCTGAACCTCAGGGTCTACACTAAGGCGACTCCTTAGAGATGGTCCACTTCCTCCTGAATATGACTGGGCACGGTGTGATCACTTACCATCTAGTTTCCTTAAGCATAGCTTCTGCTGTTAGCTGTATCATAGATATAACACATAGATTCTCTAACAACTGTTTGCCATTTATCTGGGATGTAGAGCTAATGGAAGCACACTATAGTTCTGTGAGCTGTGTCCTGCAATACTATCCTGAGCCATGCTTCTTTTGGGCTCAGATCCTGCAACCCCAGACACATGCTACCAGTCGGAAACAAAAGACAGAGTGTGCAATTGGGAACTGCAGCCTGTTAAAATTATCCTCAGTGACTCTCACAGATGTGTGCACTGTTTAGGAGCATCTGAAACCTGAAGACAGTGGACTTCATACTTGGTGAAAAGCTGGCATGCTGTAGAACTATTGGAGGCAGAGAAATAGCTGAACTGATAATAACTTATTTGTTGATACAAACATCTGTATACTTACAATGAAATACTCTCATGTTTCTCTCTGGGACATGTACAGGATATTAATATCTGAATTGATGTCACAGACAGTTGCTGCTGGAAGCAATAAAAATAATAAATAAAGAGAGAAAAAGAAAGAAGAAAGTAAGAAAAAGAGAGAGAGAGAGAGAGAGAGAGAGAGAGAGAGAAAGAGAGAGAAAGAGAGAGAGAGAAAAGAATCAAATATGATGTCACTATTGTTGCTTGAACCTTGGATTGTTGTTTTGATGGACTTTTAAAGTGTGGCTCAGGTTGGCTCAAGTTTACACTTTTCCTGACTCAGAATCCAGAGGTTTGGATGATACGTGTGTGTGTGCCTGGCTTACACTGACTCTTTCGGAGCATTTATTTTGAACTGGAAATTAAGATATTGGCTCTATTCATACCTAGTATTTCATAAATACCTACTGTTCAGATAAAACTAAGTTTGAAACTTACATTAACATACAAAAGTAAATGGATTATAAAAGCTGACAAGCATAGCAATTATCTTAGTGTCTACTAATGAGTAATGTTTAATTAAAAAAACAAAACAAAACAAAAAACCCTGACCAAATGGCATCAAATCTAATTATCCTACCGAGGTAAGTCTGCATTCTGTCTTTGTCTACAAACGAAGAACGTTTTTATGTCTTATGACTGTAGCAAGAGCTGCAATAATAACTTCCTCTGAATGAATAATCTTGTGATTGTGTGCAAGAAAAATCCGTCTTGAGGGTGAGAGAGAGACAAATGTGGGAGAAGCCAGAGTCAGAATTAATAGTTTGCTTTCATCTTTATGACCAAATGACAAGAGAAGAGCTCTTACATTTTTTGAATCCCTAGATTTTTCTAGAGGCAAAACTGAATATTCCAGACACCCTTGACTATGAAGCCCTCGGGCCCAAGCCTCCTGAGGAGCAGTTCTGTGAGCTCTCAGAGGAGTCCTTGTCAATTTTAGCAATGGAAGCTTATGCCACCTCCATACCTAAAGCAAATGGTGTGCTCTTTGAATTTCTGAGTGTTCAAGAGTTACTGAAAACCATCAAATCAAGACACCTGTTGTGTCTACTATGCACCAGCTGCTGTCATCCACACCTGAGAAACTGGTGAAAGCCTGAAGCTGGCGGCCCGCTCCCATGGATGTGCTGTACCCAAAGCATGGATCTTAACTCGCCCTCCTAACAAGGGCAGAAAAGACCATTTTCCACCCCCAACATATTCAAACACTTGAAATACTTACACTGTGGCATCCAGTGAGGTAACATACAGCCTCCAAGGTAAACTTTGAGTCATGCAGCGAGAGACCCTCATACGTTATTGAAAGGTAAGAAAATAAGGTCTTAGGTTTCCTCTGTTGTCTTCAGTTAGAATGGAGAATAGATATTCCCCATTGTAAAGCTTATTAACTCATTATGTTTCATAAACTCCACTGTTGCCCCCCTCCTGATCTTTTCAGCTTTCCTTTGAATCTTGCTTTTGATTATGTTTTTCTAGTCAAAAAGGTGAAACTAAGCTGGATATAGAAGTACCTGTTCATAATTCCAGCCTTCAAGAGGTGTAGGCAAGAGGACCATTCTGAGGTTGAAGCCAATAGCCTGATGTACACTGAAAGTTCCAGGCCAGCCAGGGTTACATAGTGAGACCCTGTCTCAACAAACAAGCCAAAATTAAAATGATAGTTAGCAGTGTGTGGCAGTGTGTGTGTGTGTGTGTGTCCGGGGCGGAGAACAACTAAAAGCTAACTGTTTAAGTTTGTTGTTTGTGCTTGGTTTAGCCACAGCTCTTTGCTGCTCAAGTAAGCATGAAATATGTTAACACTTAACCTCTGGACATTCTGCCTTCTGTTTTTATAAATTTTATGCTACTTTTCATTCTGGTCTTTAAAGAAAAAAATCTACGGGCTTGTGTGTGTCCCTCCATCTACCCTGTGTGTGTGACAAAATGTTTAGCTATTGGCAGAAATTTATATATGGAAATGTACATGAATATCATTATAAACAGTCACATATGTGTATTCCTCTAATAGCTAAAACTTTAACTATTAAAGAAAATGAACTGACAGGGTCTTAGGTGAAATATTCTCCAACAGAAGCTCTTAACATTTCAAGGAGCAGGGAAGTATGCACTTTTCATCGGTAGTCTTTCCTGCATGCGGCAAATCATCTCTCAAAAAGCAAACACAAGCCAGTATCTTCATCTGTTGTAAGAAAAGACATGATGGGCCACAGCTCCATCATGCAAAGGGCCCAAATTCCACTTCAACACCAATGGCAAACATAAAATAAAGCAAAAAACCAGCAAGGAGCTTTAAAAACAGGCATGCGGAGAAGAGAAAATTAGGGGCCTTCTATTGCTGTGTTAGGTACTATTGATTTTCCTTCATTTTTACTTTACTCTCTGTGTTAGGTGACGTGACCCTTTTAATTCTTAGAGATGCTGAAAACAGAAGAGAAACAGTCATTAGGGGATGCTGGAAGAGCATGAGGATAAATAAACTGAGGTCTCAGGAAATTCATCATTTTGTAAATATCAAAAAATACATTTCTGAAAAATGCCATTATTCATTCCAAAGTGTTCATCAAAGAAATACGATATTGAAAAGGGAACATGAACTTAAAATATCATGTAATATCAATGGACTTAAAACTTGCTTCTGTATCTGACAAACTATTATAGTTTCTAAATGCAGATTAGCATATATAATTCTTTTACTAACATGTGGTCATAAAGGTCATTTAAATGTTAAATACTGAAGGACATTTTATACCTACCAATTTAGCTCATTGGTACAGCTGATTTTTTTCTTCTTTTTAATTTAGCACACACAACTTCTACAGGATTTCTTTTTCAAACAAAAGAGTAATGGCATTCGAGAGCTTTATTTTCCAAAAGTATGCCCAATGTACCTGTGGCCTCTGCTTTGGTGAGGGTTGGACAGAACACAGCTTCACCCCCCTCCGCATCATGGGACAACAAAAACAAAATTGTCCTAAAACTAAAATGTTATTGTCCTTTTGCAAATGGTAGGAGACTCATGGCTTGATTCCTGCAACTAGTACATTCTAGAGAAAACAGTTTACGCCCATAATAAAACTCAAGTGACAGCTACAAAAGAATCTTCAACTTTTGCGGATCTAGCGACAGCAGCCTCAATAATGCTTTAAAATAGAAATCCCTTAGCTAGGCAGTGGTGGCACACGTCTTTAATCCTAGCACTTGAGAGGCAGAAGCAGACAGATCTCTGTGAGTTCATGGCTGCCTGGTCTATAGAGTGAGTTCTAGGACAGGCTCCAAAGCTACAGAGAAACCCGGTCATGAAAAACCAAAAACCAAACATAAATAAATAAATAAAATAGAAACCCCTTTTCCTGATCAAGCAATTAGATAAGATTCTCTCTAAAATGTACTCTGAAAGGTTTGTGCTAACAATCACCAAGAGATAGCAATCATTTCCATAGGAGCATGAGAAACCATAAAACTTCCTTTAAAATTTTTGATTGTTGTTTTCTCATTGTGAATTTGGAAAACTATTATCATTCACTAAGTCCTTGGTAAATCAATCTAACCGTAAATGGTATTTCTCTGTCTTGCTTTCGTTTTCATTGTCATCAACTTTCAGGACGTATGAAGCTGATGAACCAGTCCCCTCTTGGCATGGCATATCTGTTTCATAAAAGGGGTAATTCAGTTCGGGACCTGATAGAGACCAATGCGCTTCTTTTGCCCACTCACTTGCAGGTGGAAGACACAACGTCAAGAAGGACCCAAGGGAACAGGTGCTTAGGATGGTGTTTAATTCAGCAGGAGCCAAGCTACAGTAGGGGGACACAGGAAAGGATATGGCGTGTGGAGACACAATAAAGAATTTCGGTTCATGGACACCAATCTGTCATTTGCCAAAAGACTAAGTTAGAGAAAGAAATGACTTTCAGTTCTCCATACATGCAAAGGTTAAGTTTAGTTGTTACCAAGTTTTGCTGTTGGATGTGCTGAAAGGAAAAGCATACACAGGTTTTAAAAAATAAATCACTCCGTTGGCTTCAGAAAAATACTTTAGTTCATATTTCATTGATTTGACCTTTTGACTCAAGATCAGAGGATGAATTCCAACATGAAAACAAAACGAAACAAAAGAAAGCAACAAAAAAAAAAAATCCCCACGAAACAGAAACAAACCCTTTAGCATGAGAAAGGCATTTCCCTGTCGGCTAACTTCCACTAGTTTTTATTGCATTGTTTTCAAACGCCAAGGAACTGGCTTTGGACGTAGTATTTGCTGTTCAACTGAGACACATCTGTCACTACTATGCAATTGCTCACAACCATTAGCTAAACACCGTGATTTGACAAACTCTCTCAGGAGACTGAATATGTTCTCAGGTGTGTCTAGCACACGGAATCAAGTAACAACCAGTTAGGCTGTGGTTGTATCCCTTGGGGAAAATCCACCACTCTTGCCCAAAGGAAGGAGCTTCACATAACCGTGTTTGGAAAGACACACCTTCTGTCCTGGTTCTAAGAGCGTCTCCCTCTTCTCAGGAATAAACAGCAGGACAGGCTACAGAGGCGGCCCCAAAGCCCACCAACTCTTGATTCCTTTTGAAGGGGACCAAGAGGTGAGGTGCAAAGATGAAATGAGGAAGTTCATGATGATGATGATGATGATGATGATGATATACAACATGAAGTAAAGAACCCTCATGGAACTTGCTAGCAATCACCAAAGCAGCAGACCCTTGAACTGACAAAAATTCAGTACAATATACACACGAATGAACAGCTCCACCATCACAGGGCAACTCCAAAAAGTCAGGGGGAAAAAAGTAAATATAATATCCCCAAACAGAATTCTCATAAGAGTTGAGAAAAACCAGAGTGAAAGGCAATGTCAGCTAAACTCTTAGCTTAATTCCACTCCTAATGGCCACCAGTATTTAAGCTATCATGGATTAAAGCCATGAAAATAAAAATTTCAATTTGAAATTTCATTAGCAGGTTGCTAAATATGATCAAGAGAAGCATCGACACTGTAGGCTTTGTTGACAACGTTGGAAAATTGCTGTTCCGGTTTTAAAAACAACCTCCACCTCCCCCCTGCCTTCTAAGATCTTCTAGTTAGAAAAAGCCAAACTAAAGACACTGGCTAGGCTGTCCTAATGCTGGTTTCTGGAATGTTGTAGATTCTCCCTGCCTTCTCCTCCAGTCCCTTGGAAAACCAGATTCTCTGAAACTCGGAGCAAAGAGGGAAGCAATCAAGGGGTTCCGAGCAAAAAAGCCTCCTCCTTTTTACATTCAAGAGACCAAACACCAGGTGAATTAGCTCCTTTTCCGGAGCGGGCAGGCCCTCCTCCCTCTAAGAGGTGCTGAGCCATTTTCCTCCAGGGACCTAGAAGGCTTCCCTTCTGTCAAGGGACGGTCAGTCGCGGAGCTGGCGTCTGCTTCCAGCTGTGCAAACAGGGAAGCCAAACCTATCTAGCTCAGCCCAGAGTCTGGAATGCATTGTCAGGAGACCTTGGGCTGGAGAGCTGCAAAACAGTTCCTGGCAGCCTCAGGGTAACCTGGAGTCCCCGAAGTGCTCCCAAGTACACAGGACAGGCTCGGTTTCTGAGATCCGGGGACACATCCCCTCGGGAGTTCAATTGTGCCCCCAAAAGAACAATTCTCACCTCCAACTGGTCTGTGTGTGCGCATCTGGGGGTTGACGGTCCCCTGTGACTAAAGGGTATTTGCCCTGTCTGGTGAAAGATCACTGACCATTGGCTCGCGGGAAGGGTCGTGTCCTTGCTCCCCCTTCCCCCTTTCCCCGTTTCCCCGTGACAACCCAGGGGAAAGGCGCAGGCTGGGTCACCCCGGCATGGTCGCCAACACCAAGGGCTGCCTTAGGGGAGCATAGCTGTGCCCGCCCAGTGCCGTTGTGAGTTCCTGAAGCTTCCAGCGGCTGGCCCTGGACTGGCGAGCTAGGGGGCGTGGGGTGCAGAGCTGCGGGGACAGGAAAGGAGCTCCGGACGTGAGAAAAAGCGCGGAAGGCTGCTGCTCTGGGCTACTCCTTGTCGTCCACAAAGTCCTCAAGCTCCTGCAGCACTCGCAGGCGGCCACTGGCGTCAATGCGGCGCTTCTCGCGGATGAGGTCCTCCAGGCTGTGGAAGCGGGCCGTGTGGACTTTGTTCTCCTCCAGATGCACCTTGAGATAATACTGCTGCTGCGGAGGTGGCGTGCCTGCCGGGACCTCCCCGCCAGCCTTGAACTCGCGCTTTCCAAAGCGGCACCAGGCAGCGAAGCTCTCGGAGTTCGTCCAGCAGATCTCCTCGCTCTTGAGGCCCAGGTGGCCGCAGGCGTTCTGCACCACCAGCTCGGCCACCAGCGGGCGGTAGCGGTACCAGCTATTCACCACCCGGCCCACGTTGGCCGCGCCCGCCTGGTACAGGCTGTCCTGGCGGATCTCGCCTTGGTGCAGGTGGATGATCTGCCCGCCGCCCACGTAGACGGCCCAGTGTGGGGCTGGAGCTGGCTGTTCGGACGCGGGCTGTAACCACAGCAGCTCCAGCAGGTCGCCGGGCTCGCAGATCGCGGGCAGTGCGGTGACCGCGTAGACACTCAAGTCGGCACCCTGAGGGCCGCCGGTTACTTTGGAAAAGATGCATTCCTGGCCCCGGAAGGCTGAAAACTGAGTCTCGTTGAGGACGAGTTGGTGCAGCAGGTGGTGGTGGTGGCGGCTGGGGCTCTCTGGGCAGGGGCTGCAACCTGGGGGGCCCTTCACACCAAACTTGTCCGGCTGCCCGCGTTCGTCCAGGTCCTCCTCCTCATCCGAGAAAAAGTAGGCAACCCCGACCCGTAGCTCGTCTTTCTCAATCCCAGATGGGTCCCCAGTGGGCAACTCGCTGTAGTTGAGGTGGGTGATGCGGTCCAGTTGGTTGCCCATCAATGACGCGGCGAGGCCAGGGCCAGGAACTGAGATCTAGCAAGGGAGAGAGGACAGACACCATCAGAGTTCGGGATGACCCTCCTGGTGTCCCCTTCCCAGGTTGTTCAGTTTCCCAGGGGCCTGCAGCTTGGCTAAGCACTGGCATCAAAGTCGTCTGCGCCTGTCAACTTTGCAGGTCCTCCCTGGGGTAGGAAAGGGGACACAGAAGAAGCCGCCAGTCTGGAGGGCCAGAGCAGACACCATACCTCTCAACCAGCCTCCGACCTGCCCGGGTACCCTGCCCTGTAACTTCCACAGGAGAAATCATAGGCGGGCTAGAGAACATGCGGGGTTCAAGTGGGCGAAGAGAGCGCAGATTCTGGCAGGGTGGGAGATGGACACCCAGACGGAAAGGTGGGTGTCAAGTGAAGCCCTAAGACCCAAAGCTAGAGCAAGCTGAGCTCACATCGTGATTGCCATCCTGTGCAGCCCACCTGCCCGTTTTGCGCTGGGTCACACCCCATCCCTGACAGCGGCTTGCACAATGACAGACTCGCTAAAAGCATTCACTTGACATCAGCAACATTTTGCACACTTGGAGTCCAGACACTGACAGCCTGGTACATACACCCACAGTGTTAATGTCATACACCCACAATGACACATCTTGGCGATCACACATTGTCAGCCCCCCCCCCATTCCTACACAATTCCGGACGTACGCCTGCACACTTGCCAATGCACGGACACTCAAGCACCGGGGCACACCTGCCCACGCAGGCAGGTACACTCTGCCCTCTCCTTGCTCGCCTTGTCGCTAGCAGAGTCAATCGGACTGCGCCAGGGCGAGGCAGCTGTCTAAAATAACCTAACAAAGAGACGGGGGAAGCAAGGCGAAACCGGTGGTGAGTATAAGTGCGGAGTGTGTGTGTGTGTGTGTGTGTGTGTGTGTGTGTGTGTCTAAAAGAGGTCTGCTTTCAACCCAAAGAGCCCCTCTCTTTCCTACCCCAGCGCACGATCCACACAATCGGACGAAGAAAAACCATTTTTTAAGGCAAAGAAAGCGGCTTATCCGTACCCGTGATTTCCCTGCTCCTGAAACCCCAAACTCCTTTTAAAGTCTCCCGGTCCCCATGGGTGCTGTGGAGGCGGCAGTGGCGAGTGGGTCCTGGCGGCGCGTGGGATTGCGGTTCAGATCTACCCGGAGGCAAGCAGTGCGGTGAGGTGCCCAGAGCGGTGCGGGTGCGCTCCGTGTCTACGCTGGCTTTGGCGTCTGATCCACCTGGCAAGTCCTGGCTCCACTCGGCTTTCCAGCGCCGCGCCGACGACTCTTAAATCGCCTGAACAGCCGTTTTCCAGGCCCGCCCCGGAACGCGTCCATTGGCCGGGGCGAGTGCCCGAGCCCTGCCAATCTCTGCTGAGGGTGGGATCAGGGGCGGGTTTCCTTTATGTTCCGCCCTTCCCAGCCCCCGCGTTCCCCAATCTCACTGCCTTGGGAGCGTAGGTGTTAGCACCGTGGGGGAGCGCACCAGGGGCGTGGTTTGTGCACCCAGCTGCTCCTTTGCAACCGAGTCCCTGGCAACTGAGAACACAGTCCGCCCGCGTTCGTGTTCTGTATTCCAAGGGGACAGATTCCAGAAGGAAAGCTGAGTTTGGGGGTGGAGGAGAAAAAAAAAAATCCACTCTGCGTGGTTCAGGCACTGCGAGTGGCTGGGAACGTGGAACCCCGTCTTTGAGGCTAACACTTGGGGCTTTGATGGGACTTCGGAGTCTTGTTTGGCTCCTGACTGTCGCGGAGTCGCTTCTGTTCCTGTCAGTCACAGACTCCTTAGGAATTGCAGAATGGCGCTCAGCGCCTGTCCTTTGAGCCAAGTGAAAGTGCTGACCCAGCGCCGGCGCCTGAATTTAAAAGGAGAGCCCCTGTAGGAGTCAAAGGCTACCAGAATGTTTGAGCCTTAGCTGCCCCCTTGCCTGAAGGCCTGTGACTTCAACCTCCCATTTCACAAGAAAGGATTGAATCTCAAATGCTGCTAGTTGTTACTAGTGCACGAAACTGCTTCACAATTCTAGAACTAAGGAATTTTGTTTGGTTTGGTTTGAGGTGGGGGTGGGGTTGTGGGGTTGGGGGAGGAGGTGTCTGTTAATCTTTGAGGATAGAAACGCAGAGAATGAACGTGCTAAAGATACTGGGTGCTACAAGATGACCTTCGTAAATGAAAACTCTAGGCTAACATTTTCCAGACTTCATTGTCCTATGTTATGGAAGAGTTCTTAGAATTTCTGGTTCCTGTCTTAATGCTACCTTACACTCCAGTCAATGTTTCTATACACTGTACCCCCTTCTGCCCTTTGGGCAGCTGGTACACACTCAGTGCCCTTTTCCTTTCATTACAAACCTGTTTCCATTTACCTGCCTAACTGAACGTGTGCTTTAGGCTGCGGACTACACAGCTGAGTTCTGGACTTTCCTCCCATTGGCTGACGCAGGATGGGCTTCGTCAGTAGTAACCAAAGGAAACTGACCACAGCGGCCACCTTCTCTGCACTGAGAGGTTAAGTGGACCATTTCATCCACAGACTTCTATAGGGTCTTCCCGAATTATCTGATGGATCCCAAGGTCAGGCAGCACCAACAATCTAGTCAAAGTTTATGGGAAGTCCAGTTAGTTTTTAAACAAACTGTAGTGTTTGTAGACGGACTAAATCTTGTGTCACAGTACTAAAAAAAAAAAAAAAAAAAAAAAAAAAAGCAACAAAAGCCAAGTGTTTCAAAGAAACTGCCTGATTGGCCCAGGTTCATAGGAGAATGGTGCGCGATGTCTGACTCGCTCTGCTAAACTGTCTCCCCGGATCTTTCCAAGGTGCATGGCCTCCACTTGATGCTCTTTTTGGCTTTGTTTTCATGACTGTGCTGTCTACCTTCATTGCCCTGGAGTGTAGTGATTTATCAAAGCAGAAACTTAATAAGTATTGATGAAAGAGATGATTTTAAATCAGCCATCTGTATAGTTGTTTTTGCTTAAATCATTTCTGAAAATTGGCCATTGTTCAAGTGGTGGCTTGAATAGGAAGGGTCTATATAGGCTCATATTTTTGTGTTCTTGGTTAGTTGGTGGACCTGTTTGAGAAGAATTAGGAGGTGTGGCCATGTTGGAAGAGATGTGTCATTGTGGGTGGACTTTGAGGTTTCAGAAACCCAGGCAATTCCCAGTTCTCTCTGCCTCTCTCTGTCTCTGAGTGGCCCCCCCCCACGCCGCTTTTCCTTGCATTCGTGGATATGGTTGTATAGTCTAAGCTATACTCTAGCACCATGCACACGTTCCTACTGCCATGTTCCCGCCATGATGGCCATGGACTCTAACCCTCTGAAACGCTAACCCCTGAATAAGTGTTTTTGTTTTATAAATTGCCTTTTGGTCATCGTGTCTCTCCACAGCAATAGAATAGTAACTACGACAGTTCACATAGACGTTGTTAGAAAGCAAGTTGTCCTTGAAAATACTAACTTCAGGTTTCAATAGCCCTGGTCATATTTTCATACGTAACAAGCAACTCGTGTCTTGGCTAGGAAGTCAAGAGAGTTTAACAAGTAATTTCTGAAATCATGAAATGCTGTTGTTCTTGTTATCGACTGGACTTTGGAATGTTGGGGCGGTGGGTTCTGGTCAAATATAGGAGATGAAGTCATTAAAAGCAGGGCAGCTTTTGATTTTAAATAACCTTACGTTTTAGCCCTCCATTCCCAAGGTCAGCATCACACACCTGGGTAGCCTAGAAGCCATTCAGTCCTACCTGTTGTGTTTCGTATCACCCAGAGTGCAGAATGAGATGGCTGCTCTTTGCTTCTTAGTATCCTACCTCTCCCTAGGATATTTCATGTAAAATAGTGTGTCACTTTCTTTAAACTTTAAATGCCACTATGCAGATTTTGTTTCTGTCTTCCATTCGCTCGCTCCTGCCAGGATGAAAAGCTGATTGCTTTATTCACAAGGGAGAATACATAACCAGGAGGCCCTCAGAAACATAATGAAACTGGGGGAAGAAGGAAGCTAAGAGTAAAGTGGGGTGTAGGCAGAGACTACTTGTTTATTCCTGGTCACCCAGACTAGAATAATCAAACAGAAACTTTATTAATTATAACACTACTTGGCCTATTAGCTCAGGCTTCTTATTAACTAGCTCTTACATCTTATACTAACTCATTTCTATTAATCTGTGTATTGGCAAAGGCTCTGGCTACTGGTAAGGAACTGGCATCTGTCTCCTTCGGCAGCTACTTGGCATCTCTCTGACTCTGCCTACTCTCTCTCTCTCTCTCTCTCTCTCTCTCTCTCTCTCTCTCTCTCTCTCTCTAGCAGGCTGTATTCTGCCCTGCTATAGGTTAAAGCAGCTTCTTTATTAACCAATGGTATAAGACATATTCATAGCATACAGAGGGGAAATCCCATCAGTGAGGTCTATGTATCTGTTCTATATAAACTTTGACAATTACAAAGAGAAAAAATAGAAAGAACCCAGCATTTAGAAATGTTCATGTTCCCCAGAAGATAATGTTTGTGAATTGTTTTGTGTTAATTTTTTTTAAGCCCACATCCCATGTTTCTACATAGAAGAATTACAGAGGCATCAAAACTAGAAGATAGTAGTTAAAAGCTCAACTGGATGTCAGCTAAGTTTGAATTGTGCTTCAACACTTGGAAGCTTACTTTGGCTGTCAGTTTCTTATCTGTATAAAAGGATAGATAATGATAGCGTCTGCCTCATGGGGCTGATGCACATTTGTGGATCTGAGTATAGTACCTGGCACACTGATCCTTCATCAGTCCTATCTAGTTATTATTTTCATTATTATTGTTGTTGTTGTTATTGATAGAATCAGTGAGAGAATCCTACGCTTCAGTTATGGTAACAGCTACAGCTTAGGTGTCCAAGGCTCTCCTTACCTAAGGAATGGAATTTCTTCTAAGACCCTGAGAACAGGCCTATATCTACAACTCTTTGAGCATTTATATATGTGAATCCTTGGACTAATCATACCTGGGCATCCAGAAGACTTTGAATCATTTAGATGAACATTTCAAGTTCTGAGTAACAGAGACAGGGAAATCTTGGAGAGTCTTAATGGTTCTAGATCTGCATGTTACTTTTTCTTTTGGTGCCATTTTTCTTCTTTCCCTCTTTGCTCCTGCTTCATCACCAGAATAGTCTTTCTTTCAGCTTTTACGACTGAATCCTTGGGTCCTTGGGTTTTTGGGTTCTTGGATTGGGCTGTGTCATCCCTTCAGCTGACTCTGGAGGAAACGACTCAGCAGTGTGTGTTTTCCCTCAACACTGATTTCTATCATTGTCTGCTAAGCAATGCTCTTGTTTTTTAATTATCTGTCCTACTTTTAGCATGTATCACTTAGTGAAATAAACTGTCCCATTTCCTGTCCTTGGCTTTCTTAGGCAGTTGGCATGCTTACCAAGATCTGTACTGAAGAATACTTTGTAGCCACTTGGGAGCAGAGGCTGTTGCTTCACCAAGCCCATTGCTTTCTTTAGGACATCTTGCTAAATGCCAAGACCCAGAATGCAGTGTGAATGGATGCAGACTAAATCACTGACTCTCAGATGGATCTTCTGAATGGTTAATGTGATCGTCCTTGAAGGACCCATGCTAGAATTCCTAAGATCTCCAAAGATGGAAGCATCATTAGACAGAAGGTGACCATAGTTCCTGAGTGACTGTGTACAGTAGATAATGTCCTTTCCCAAATGTGTTGGGCTGTAGTAAAAAGAAAGAAACCATATTGGATGAAGACTCTGGAATATTAGTGCTTATCTGTAATAACAGCTACTCTATAGAGTTTGTTCATCTCAAAATAACAACTGTTTCTATGTTTCTTTTTTTCTTAATATCTTCCTGTTTTCAAGATTGACTTGCCTGGGGTCCCTGAGGTCTTCCAACAAGTTCACATCACCCAGATAACTTTGAGGTGGTGGTCCTTCACCCATACTGATCTATAATACATAGATCTCAGAATTTAAGGAATCTGCAATGCGACCTTGCCTTTATTGCGTCCCATCTCAGATATCCCCAGTGTTCTCTCAAAATTCCCATAGTTTCCCTGCAATGAACTTATTCATGTTCACTAAATATCCTCCCTACTGTCCTATTCTTTTCGACTACATAAATGGTGGGGTAACCTTATGGCTAAGAGTAACAAGAACCCTGCTTCCTTCACCCATTCTTATGTATGGACATAGAACCCTGCTTCCTTCACATGTTCTCATGTATGAACATTCACATGTTCTACTTCTCCTTAGTTGGGAGTTTGAATTTGACTTTCACCATTTGTTATTTTTGCTTGTTTCAGTTTCAATTCCTGTCTATAAAGGAATTCTTATTAAAGTACCTTTAGTGACATCTTACCATTGAATTTCTAAAGACTCATGAATAACCTCCAAAAAAGCCTTCAGGAGTTATGTGTTTCATATTTCCCAGTGTTTGTATTATGCAAGGATGTCTCCACTGAGCATAGGTTTGTCCTCTTGTGTGTCTTCCCATGTGTCCTCTTGTGTGTCTTCCCTTTCTCTTGTATGTCTTCCTGTGTATCCTCTTGCACTCTCAGGCATGCTTTGGGGGAGGTTTCCTGTAGCTTTTTGGGGTTATCCTGGGTTAACTACACATACCTCAGTTATTTCTCTTTTTGTTTGTTTATTTTTGTTTCCTTCTTCATCCAGCTTCCACTCAACATGCTCTTTCAAGTGCCAGACATTGTAATCTATGTCTCCTCAGTCCATTCTAACCACGGCCATCCTTTGTGTTCTTATAGCACGGAGTGTGTGTTGACCGTGAGATGTCAAAAATGTCAAAACACTTCTTCAAAACCAAGCATGTCATAGATGAATTTTTTTTATTTCATTTTATTTTCCTGGGCAGACTAAGAAGTCCTTGAGGGAAAACCCCCCAAAATAGTCAAATTTGCATGCCTTCCATCAAACATAAATGAGACTTGGTACCTACTATAACTTCATGGAATTGGCCAGACTCAATTCATGCATGCATGATGGTTTCTATCTTAAGCACCACGCTTTCAGTGTTTGTGGTTGTTTCATTTTCTTTTTTTTTTTACTACCTTGAACACACTAATATCCAACACATGTTTTAAAATAGATCCCATACAAGAATGACAGCTATGCAATATGCAGCCATTGGGCTTTCAAATGGTCCTCTGACATCATTTGTATGGATGAGGAAAATGCAGAATCTCCATGCTGGACATGCTTCAATGGGCAAGAGTACCATTGAGTAAGTGTGATGACCTGTATTCAAATCCCCAAATTACCTACAAAAATTCAGGCATAGGCCAGTACAATTGTAACACTGGTAAGGTAGTAGGGATGGGTGGACACTGTAGGGAGACAAGAGTATCACTTGTGCTGGCTAACCAACCTGCTGAAGAAACAGCAAGCTCCAAGTTCAATGAGAGACTCTGTTATAAGGGAGTAAGTTTGACAACAATAGAGACCGATTGATTCTTTCCTCTGACTTCCATGGGGCACAATGTGCACATTTGTGCACGTACACACAGACATACAGACACACAGACACACAGACACACAGACACACAGACACACACACACACACACACACACACACACACACACACACACACACACCTTATTAGCCCAGATTCTCTAAGGGAACAGAACTAGTAGTCCAAAAATGGCTGTCTACCAATGGAACAAGAATTCAGTAATTGTTCAGTTCATGAGGCTGGATGCCTCAGCTGGTCTTCAGTATAACCTGGGATCCTGAAGAAGTAGGTTTAATGTCAGTAAAGGAACGTACTTGCAATGAAAGCAAGAGCAAGCAGGCAAATGGCAAGGGCTTCCTTTTTCATGTCTTTTATATAGGCTGCCATTAGAAGGTGTGGTCCAGGTTAAAGGTGGATCTCTCTACCTCAAAAGATCTGTATTAAAGTTGGATCTTCCCACTGAAAATAGTTTAATTAAGAAAAACAAGTCTATTCATCTGTTTGGGTTTTAGGTGGTTCCAGTTGTCATCCAGCTGGCAACTAAGAATAGTGATCACAAACACACACCACCACCAATGCCACCACCACTACTACCATCACCATTACCATTGCCGCCATCTACAACAACAAATGCAGATCACCAGGCTCATCCCCAACCCATGGAAACAATCTCAGGATTGACTCTACAAAGGGGCTGGAGAGATGGCTCAGCAGTTAAGAGCACTGGCTGCTCTTCTAAAGGACCCAGGTTCAACTCTCAGCATCCGATGGCAGCTCTCAACTACTCCAAGATCCGACACCCTCACACAGATAGACATGTGGGCAAAACACCAATGCACATGAAATAAAAATAATTACTTTTAAGAGAAAAGGAAAGAATATGCATTTAAAATAGCATAGAAGGCATGCTGTCTAGTGTTTTACACTCACCAGCAAAGCACAAATCATATGTAGGAATCAGCTTTGAACTCTCCAGTACAGCAACATCAGGAGGTCGTTCCTTAGTAAACACTTGGGATTTTGCTCTGCAGCATTTCTGGTCCATTCCAACAGAAGTGAAAGTCATTTTAGACTTGTTCACACTAAGTTGATTTGAAAAGATAACAATTTGCATGCCAAAGCAGCGTGGCAAGTCTGGGCTTTGTCCCTTTCCCTTTCTATTCTCTCTCTCTCTCTCTCTCTCTCTCTCTCTCTCTCTCTCTCTCTCTCTCTCTCTCCGTTGTTCTTCACTGCTGATTGGTTGCATCTGAGAATGCAGCGAGAGGACAGACTCATTAGATATTTGCAATGATCACACTTTTATTCCCATCACTGAGTGCTGTCCGGGAGTTAGACAGAAGGTTAATACACAGCGGTGCAAAAAAATTAAATTGGCAATTCTTAACAGCCAAGGTTGCCCCTTTTACTTCCCAGCCTTTCCTTTCCCTCCCCACTTTCCTGCTCTCTGCCTTCTTTCTCTACTCCCTTCTTCCCATCATCTTCTTTTTACTCCCAACGTCTTCCCTTTACTCCTCTCCCCTCCTCACCTCCTTTTCCTTCCCCCACTTCTCCTCTTCTTTCCCCTTCTCTTCCGCTTCCTTCCTCTCTCCCCTTCCTTCAATATTGCTTATCCTTCTCTACTCCCTGCCTTCAAATTACTTCCTTTTACCAGTTGAACCACAGAGTAAAGAATCAGAGGCGGACTTTAATAACTATTATTTATTGACTGAGACACTTTAATGCTAAATATAAGTGGGTAACTAATTATTATTATTATTATTATTATTATTATTATTATTATTATTATAGCAACAAAAAGAACAGTGGCTGCATGGATGTGTGCCATAATTGTTCATCAGAGTGCTTTCTTCCTGTGCCATGGGATATTTTTCTAACACTCCATGGTGATTTGTTTGTTTCTTGCTTAACATTTATCTTTCTCATAATGAAGTATTCAAACGTTTTCAAGATGTCAAAGTTTGATTCTAATCACAGACGACCAGTAGTTAATACAGTTTCTATTTAAAAATGTATGCTTAGTAACTACTACAAACACATACTCAGTCTGTTGTCTACATTGCCAAGGGCAAGGAACTGAATTTATGTATGTCCTATTGTGCCCATTCCATCATTCCTCTAGCACTGATATTGTTTTAATTGTCTTATGTCTTTGTCTCTGATCCTAACATCAGAGCTTGTTCACTTATCACAGAATGGCTTTAGCACAAAGGTCCTATTTTCCCATACATAGTTTGAAGCTGTGGTCTCGCTACTTGACAGCTGTATATGCTTGCATGAGATACTTGATCCCTAATTCACCTTACCTATAAAATACAGAAGATGATAGCCCTCTATAGGGAGCTTTAATCAGCATTAAATATGAGACTGTGTTCATTTATTTAGCACAGTGTCTGCATCAGAAGAAGGTCTCAGTAAGTATTCAGTCTAATTAAAGACTTCTGTCTCATTCATCTTTAACAATAGTCACTATTATCTTTAATAATAATAATTAGTAATCATTCCACAGTGGAGAAGACACATCTCTGTGGAGCCGGCACTACATGGGCAGAGAACACTAGGGCATGAACAAATGCAGACTAAACGAAGCTAATGGGAACCATTCTGTAAAGCCCAGAGGAGGGAGGGAATCGCCAACTGTGTGCGTATTCAGGATAAGGCTGCTTGGAGAAGAGACGTTACCTAAACAGGGCATTCCTGAGCAGGAAATAACGGAAAGATGCTATCGTATAATGCCCACCCCAAAGCTCAATGTTGACGTTTCTTTGTATTAAATTCCGAGCTAGGATTGTAAGAGGACTCCACCTACATGATGGATGAGTGCCTCTGGTGGCATGAGTTGTCACTGAGTTCTCCCTGTCTGTCCCTGTGCTCTCTGGCTTTCTCCCACTGTGTCACAGGCTTATCTGTCCTTTTACTAAGCTATAGGGCACGCAGGCCCCCACAAACCTTTAGTCTCGGACGTCTACGCTTCTGGTGCTATGAAGGTCATAACATGCTCTTGCTCTCATTGACTCTCATGGCACCCTCGGACCAGAAGTCACATCTGTGGATGTGTGAGTGATTCTGTATGGTGTATGGTTGATGCTGGGTAAGTGTGGAGTAGGCACAATCAAGGAAAAACCTTCTGGGACACCACGTGTCCCGAGGTATACTGAAGCAAAGGCACCAGAGGCCTGATATTACTGATGGAACATTGGCAAGATGACCAGAGTCTTAGTCATTTCAGAATGCAGCACCAAAGACCACACAAGAGTTTGTCACCAACAAAAACTTACTTCTGTGTAGGAATCTGGATTTCAAGATAGCATCCTGCTCTGGTCCGGTATGAACCCATTTCCAAGCTTATAAATCGCCATTCACTTGCTGTCGGGTTATCCACTGAGGAACGGGGAGAGTTCTCTATGTTAGAGTAACACTAATGCTATCACTTGCCCTACTTTCGTAATAATTGTTCTTCCAATGTACATCATCTAAATTCAAAATGCCACCACAATGAGGATTATTGTTTAAATATATGAATCCTGCGTGAACTTAAATGTTTAGCTGGCAGTAACGTAAGTCACCTTAAGGGCCTAGGAAAAAGCATAGGTGGTAGGCCCATAAAGGAGTATGTGCTTTTGAGATCTAGGTAGAAGATATAACCACTGTGGATTAGTGACTATGTGGGTGACTGGGTTTGTGGGATAAGCTTAAGAGAGTGGGTAACTTTCCCAGCCCCAATGTTGCTCCCCCAAAATGTGGTTTTGTGCTTTTTTTCATGTCAAAATATGACCCAGCACCAACTCTATATGAATACTTTCCTTCCATGTCTCACTCACTGTTCACCAGTGCCTTTCACCTCCATCAAAAAAAGATCCCTACTTCCTGGATCCTGCACACGGGCTCTCATCCTCCTTCCACAGGATGCAGGCTCTGGCATCTCCACTAACCCTGTTCCTGAAAGCCACTCTCCGCTTACTCCTTGGAAACTTTGTTCATTTACAAAGGATGACGCCGCTCTTTTCTGTGTCTGACTCGCCGATTTTTTCTCCTCTGTGAGACGGACTTGTCCCTTCCTGGTTAGGCAAGGATACTGTGTATCTCGTCTCCTGTCATTAGAGTCTTAACCCCGTTCCGTTCCGTGACCCTCATCACTGGGAGCCTGAGCAGAACAGAGCATGTACGTCACTTTGGGCTTGGACACTTGGGAGCATCCCTTTCTGTCCATGCATCCTGAAGAAAGAACTCCAATATGATGAGGTTGAAAGAGGGAAATGACAGAGGATGACATTTCTAATTTAAACTTTGTAGGAGCGATCATGAGCAAAGCAGCATATGAACCTTATCCTGGTGAGCTCCCACCAGCCAGGAGCCAACTTACTATCACAGCAAGGTGTAGTCTGTGATGCACAACCAAACCCCACTTCTTGGTATCTTACGGGATCTAATCTAAATTGCATTATAGATCCTTTTTTTTTTAAAAAAAATATCACATTGTCTTTCTTGATTCATAAATACATCTTGCGTATATTTTATGTAAGTACCACACACTGACAGATTGTGTCGCTGAGATGCCATATGGATACATTTTGAATGGAATCATATCATGTATTTTTATTATCTAATGAAAATAGATTTCCTCAGATACATGGTAAGTTCATGACCGAGCATTAGTCTTGCCCTATTTCTATTTTCCCCTACTTTAAAAATAACAGTTGATCCTCTCGTGTACCTGACTTTACTTCCTTATTTCAGGCCAGAAAACGGACAGTGTTAATTATGGCACTTTGAGAAGCGCTTAATCATATTCTACTTCTTTGACTTATCCTTTGTGTTCGTGACTATAAGGAAAATAGAAGGAATGAAGCTTGCGTGCTTCTGACCGTTAAGCTCATTTGGGAGATTCAGGCATGTACCAGATTCTCCTTGTTATTCAGAAATGCCCACCCCAGATGACACCTTGATAACTGTTTCTGCGGTTCCAGGAAACTGGGCCTCTCGTTACCCACTTGCTGGCAACAATGTCTTTTAACATCTTTTCCCTTAATATTTCTGTGTTGGTGTGAAGCCACCAATTTAAAATTTGTGCGAATTGCCTCTTGCTCGTGTGCACTGGTTCTCAACCGGTGGGTTGCAAACCCTTTTGGGGATCAAACAGCTCTCCCACAGGAGTCACCTATCACCACTCTGAAACATAGAGACTTATATTACAATTCATAACAGAGGTAAAATTACAGTTATGAAGTAGCAACAAAAATAATGATAGAGTTGGGGGTCACCACAACATGAGGAACTGCATAAAATGGTTGCATGGTAGGAAGTTTGAGAACCAACGCTCTTACGGCTCTTCATCAAAAGGAGATGTCTTAACTAAAATGAAACCTTGATCATTTGCTCCTGCCCTGCTGTTTATTTAACAATGAAATCTCCATGCATCCATGGGACTTTGATTTTTAAAGTATTATCACCGAGTGATTTTTTGGAACATTACAAATAATCGTAGAAATGACTGGAAAGCAAAGGGGAATTCCATCTGGATGACAGCAGCCCTGCACCAAGACCCTCAAGCAGTCTCCTTGCAGGCTGAGCTGTTGGCAGAAACTCTTAACCTAATTCACAGGATGATTTAATAGAAAATTGCAACGGCTGTGTCTTCTGTGTCTTTTTATTTTCTTCCTTTCCCAAGGATGTTAAATGTTCAGGGGAAATCTTCCCTCCTGATTATGGCAAACGTATGCTCTTAAGACTTTGAAAGTATTTCTGTTTTTATGCCCCTAATGAAGAGGACCTGGGATAAGAAACAGAATTGGGAGATTTGAGCCAGTCTTAGTCACGAAGTCTCTGACTGGCTGGCTTTCAGTTGCCAGTGTATTTTATTGGAACTCTGCCTACTATTGAATTAAACAAGTGTCTGACTACATTTTGGGTCTCACCAGGAATACACATTAGAACAGAGAGCACCTTAAAACATTCTTAAAGGTAACACTCCTCTGTTCTGTCCAAACTTAAATCACGATATTTAGAGGAAAGGCCAGAGGCATTTTTTGGTTTGGAAAGTTACTGTGTATTCTATGAACACAGGTATAAAGTGGAAGCTGTCTGAAGCATGGGATGGAACAGGAAGTCAGACTGTGGGGAAGTTTTGCAGTCAAGATATCCGTGTGTGGCTGGATGCCCTTGGAAAAGGATTATCACAGTACCTGGAGGAGCCAGAGCTAAACCATACCTCCTGTGATTAGGATCAACTAGACAAACTCCAGAATTACTGGGAGTCAAGTGTCTTGGCATGCTTGTAGGAGATTGTCTAAATGACTTAAGTTGATGTGGGAAGACACATGTTAACTATGGTGAGATCATTCCTTGGTTAGGGGATTCTGGACTGTATAAAGTGGGGAAAATCATCTAAGCACACACGCATGCACGCATTGTTCTTTGGTTCATTTATAATGTGATGAGACCAGCTCCCTGAAGCTCTTGCTTGCCACTGTGACTGCCCTGCTGTGGTGAATTGTAACCTGCAATTCTGAGACATTGATTCTATCAGAAAATTTGCTCACACCAGAAGTAAAACTAAGACACCTCTGTTCCCATTCTGCCAGACCCAGACTCCCTACTTACTGGCTTTTGAATGATTGCTTTATGGTATGTATGTGATATATATATATGTTTGCTGTTAGAATGCATTCTGGATTTCTCTCTGCAACCTCCCAGAAAATCTGTGGTTGGACTTCCATGCCACCTTCCTTAGTTTAAATTGATTCCTAATAGAGGTATAGGGATATGAAGAAAGGGCAATCAAACTGAAAATTGACAAGTCTGACCTTTGTCAGCTAGTCAGTTCTACTAAATTTACCTATATCCATAAATACCTGAGGGTTATTATATACAGTTAAAGTATACATGTGAATTGTAAGGTGAAGGAAGGGGTGAAAGATTGATGAGACAGTTACTATCTTTTTGGGATAGCAAGAGCGAAGATAGACTTACAAACAACTAAGATAAGTCCAGGAGGTGTAGAAACTAAGTAAAGCCCACAGGAACAATGAGATTCATAAAAGCTGTCAATTGTAACTGGGCTAAGTGGGGAGACTTAATTTGCTTAAGCCTCTAGGAGGCTTTCTAGAAAAACCAGGCAGAGTAGAATTCCTTTTCTTCCTAGTGAGTGTCAACACAAAAACACAGCTCTCAAAGAGAATCAGAGACGTTTTATTTTGGAGCCAAAACATGAGTGACCATGGCCCCGGAACAGAGTGTTAGGTAACCTCGGGTTCTGTGTTCCAATGTGGAAGCAAGAACATGGAACTTTTATGGTAACAGAACATAGAAAGTTATAAATCAAGCCATTTAAAAATACATTGGTGGAAATATTAAGTGGAGAATATCTTAGACATGGCTTTAGATGTAAACTGAAATAATTCCCCATTCTTGTAGTGGGGATGGATAGACTTCTGTACAGTTAATACATGTATTCCAAGGTTTTCTTCTTATTATTATTTTTTAAATTTGTTGTCAGGATTTTAGGTTTGGCTTATAACAGAACTTTAGATCTGGGAGTGAGGGAGGCAAGGGGTGGATAGATATACAAGATAGACAGACAGAGAGGGAGAAAGAGAGAGAGAAAGAGAGAGAGAGAGAGAACTAAAAATTGTCCTTATTGAAGAGTAATTGGGATTAGAAATTGCAAAATCCCAACCTCTCACATCTTTGAAGTTTGAATTAGTCAATAAGACTAAATAGACAGCTTCTTTGCAGGAATTTTCATTTACAGGAGGCACATAGAGGGATGTCTAGTTATTATTAGCACTTTTATCTATTCCTTCCCAAACAGCAGGAGAATCTGGTCTCTTAAAGGAGTACTGAACGTGGCACATTGCTTGTCATTCTTGAGCAGCTTTGTAAGGACTCTCCTGTCCCTCCTCTGTTTCATGACCTTCTGTCCTGCAATTCTCTGCTTTGTGAAGGCGGGGAAGCAGTTTTCCCCTTCTGTGTGTTTTCTTTTCCCATTGTACCGTGCACACAAGAAGAGCAAAGGGGATGCCAGTTAAACAAATAAAGCTCCGTTTCACGTAGATTTCTGAGATAAAAATGAATAACCAACCAATGGGGGTATTGGTAAGCAGAATGTGTTTTATTTAGAAGAGACCAGGCAGTATTCCTATCTATAGATCCCACAGGAGCATCACGTTCTTTATGAAGGCACAAGATCTCCTTTTACAGACAGGGAAACTGAGATGCATAGCGGCCCCGGGGTACAATGAAATCACACAGAGTGTGTAGTTGGTGATGCACACAGTGAAGGCCTTTTCCCTGTTCCCATCTGTATATGGCGTGGGAGGCACAGGGATCGGGTGCATTTTTTTTTTTCAGGTGAGGACACAAGGCTCAAGGAGAGGAAATTTTAGCTAGGAGTTACTGAGGGAGATGGGGAGCTCTGTTGCATAACACTACAATAAATAGAACACTTTGAGGGATGCTGATGGACCCCTGGCAGCCTGCTCTGTGGGAGTTACTTAAGTGCACACAGGTCAGAGTGCCTCTCTAATGGAAGACAAGGTGGTTGACTTGGGTCACTGGGGCAGAAGAGACCTGGAATCACCACTCTCGAATATGCGTCCTCATCCTGACTCCCTCATGGGTTTCTGACAGCTGGGAAAACTTACTTCCCTTTGCTTAATTTTATTTCCTTCAGCCCTCACCCTACAAAAGAGAGTTGAGCCGATATAATTTATAAGGTCCCTCATAGTTGAAACATGCTGAATAGGATATACAGACATATCACATTACAGAAATTATTTTAGAATAGTAGCCTATTTGCCAACGATTCTAAAAATGCTTTAAGCTAAAATCATGTTTAAATCTAATTTTCTCTAAAAAAACAAACCAAAACTATTCAATGTTCCACATACGGAAAGTAACGAAGATGGAGGCATAAATAATGTGGGTGTTCAAAACATCCTTCGATGTCACCTAATGATGAAGTACAGAATAAAGCACGAGGAATTGTCTCCCCAGCTCCATCGTATGTTACAAAGTATGGCAGTGGAGCAGGGGGATCTCCATGCTTCAATTCAGTTACTTCCTTTGCAAGTAAGAATGAAATACTAGCCTGGCCTCTTCCCAGCGTAATGGCGTGTTGATCATGCATAATACTGGATGCGCCAGTAGCTTGTAAACTGTAGAGAGCCTTGCAAGGTAACAGACTGGTGTGTGCACTGTAGAGGTGAGGCATTTTTATCATCGGTTACCCAGTGACTCTGGTACATTGGTCTGAGGACAGCAAGCCATCCTTGGCTGACTTACTCAATTCCAACCTCAAAGTTGGGCTTAGGGAAAAGAGCAGATCTATTTCTGTTAGCTTTATCTAAATCCCTGAAGTGACCTGGCCGCTTTCCCAGAACTTCATCAAAGCAGAGAGTAAACCAACGGGGCTGGCCAGCCTGAAAAGTGAAGAAAATCCATTATGGCTTCCTTTTTGCTGGGCGCTTGACATGTTCAAGGGGTTTTACATACCTGGTCCATTTCCTGCTTGAGTGATAACTTGCGTGTTTGACCTTGAAAGAGTCACGCACTGCTCCTTTCTAAGCCTGGGCTTCTTGAGCTGCTCAGCTTAGCTGTGTTGACAGCATGAAGCTGTTTACAACCCCTTGAAATAATAAGATTTTCAAATGAAGGATTTGACATAAACCAGGGTCTAGGCCCCTCCCACAGACTGTTCTCAAAGTCAGTGTCTCCTTCTGTTCGGATAACTGCTGTCTGGACATTTTACTTCTCTCCTCTCCTCTCCTCTCCTCTCCTCTCCTCTCCTCTCCTC